>NC_056734.1:1014728399-1014793399 GCF_019279795.1 Protopterus annectens | reverse complement strand
GACGGCAGGTCGTCAGTGGTATAAAGGAGAGCAGCCAATCCCATTACATCAGTTTTTCTTGCTCTAACCTGTCGGAGCCCCTTGAAGGAAATCTTTTAGAGAGTCTCTGGTGGCCCAAGGCCACAAGAACGACAGTTAATCTCCAAAAAGGACAAGATTAAGGGGGGAAGGACAGAGGGAAAATAGGACTGCAACAGTGAATACACTTGAAAATCTACATTTATGGTAAGTGTACATAATTGTTCCAAGTTCTTCGTGTTTCACTGCTGCAGTCATCATTTGTGGGAGAATTCCCAAAGCTGAGGAAGGGGAGGATGGAAGTATGAAATTCCTAGGAATGAGTTATCATGCCTTGAAGGACTGCAGAGGCAAAGCCTACCCGAGCCCTGGAGAACAGAGGCAGATGGTAGTGTTTGGTGAAGGTGTGGACTGAGGTCCAAGTGGCAGCTTCCAGGATGTCCCTGGTGGGTACTCCTCCAAGGAAGGCAGTGGAAGTAGTGGCTGCCCTAGTGGAATGTGTTCTGATAGATTTAAGAGGAGCTTTTCCATGAAAAGTGTAGCAGAATTGTATGCAGTGAGATAGGCTTCCCCTTTTTCCCCCTGGAGCGAAGCCAACCAATAGTTGATCAGTCTTCCTAATGGACTTTGTTCTGTCCAGGTAGTATCTTAACTGTCTGTGCACATCCAGTGTGTGCAGAATTCTCTCCCCTTTATTCTGAGAGTTTGGAAAAAAGGTGGGGAGATGTACCGCCTGGTTTAGGGTCACATAGAAAAACCAGATGAAACCGCAAGAAAAAACACAATCCAAAAACACAAAATTCAGAAGTCACCAGGTGAGGTAAAAGGAAGACTTTGTTATTCCATAACACAGCATACGTTCTGGTACCTCGGCAATTCGCCTTCATGAAACCATGAAGGCGAATTGTCAAGGTACCAGAACGTATGCTGTGTTATGGAATAAAGAAGTCTTCCTTTTACCTCACCTGGTGACTTCTGAGTTTTGTGGTTTTTGGATTGGTTTAGGGTCACATCTGATACTACCTTTGGCATGAATGAGGAATTAGTCTTGAGAGACACCCTGTCTGCATGGAAGATAAAGGGTTCAGTGGCCATGAGTGCTTGAAATTCTGACACCCTCCTAGCTGAAGTAATAGCCAAGAGGAAGGCAGTCTTCCAGGAAAGGTGTTTTAGGTCTGCTGATGCAGGTGGTTCAAAGGGAGGCAATGTCAGTTTTTATAAAAGACTGAGTTCAGGTCCCAGGCTGGAGTGGGTGCCCTTCTAGGGGGCCTAATGTTACATACACCTCTGAGGAATTGCTTAATCTACGGGTGAGAGAAGACAAGTTGTTCAGCATGAAAGTGTGCTGAAATGGCTGAGGGGTGGATTTTAACGGAGGAAAAGAAGAGGCCCTTGTTAAGTAGCTCTGCTAGGTGGTCTAGAATAAGTGGGAGGGACGGCTGGGAGCTGCTGTGACCTTTTGATAGGCACCAGAAGTTGAATCTTTTCCATTTCTCTGAGTAAGATTTCCTGGTGCTTGGCTTTCTGGTTTCCTTAATAATGACAAGGACCTGCTTGCTCAACTGTGGGTTATCCCCGGTCCCTGGGGGATAAGGCATGCAGAAAGTGTGTGTGTGTGTGTGTGTGTGTGTGTGTGTGTGTGTGTGTGTGTGTGTGTGTGTGTGTAGGTTTGGATGCAGAATCTCGCCTCAGGCTTCAAGTCAAGAGGTTTGCAGTTAACAACAGGGGCCTGTAAGGCTCCTTGGTCAGGCTGAGCAGCAAGGGGTACCAATGTTGCCTGGGCCAATCTGGTGCTATAAGAATGGCTTTTGGTCCTTCCTGCCTTATTCTGAACAGTACCCTTGGGAGTAAGGGCAAGGGGGAACACACAAATGAAGAGACTGGTCCATTGGAATGAGAGAGCATACACTTTCCAAGCTAGGGGTTGGAACTCCCTGGTGCAGAATTTGTGCAGCTAGTTGTTGTGTTGTGAGGCAAAGAGGTCCACCTCTGGTGTTCCCCAGGCCTGGGTGATTTGGAGGAATGTCCCCTTTTGGAGTTTCCACTCATGGGAGTCTACGTAGTTTCTGCTTAGATGGTCTGCTAGGGTGTTTACTCCTGGGATGTATTGGGCTATCAGGTGTAGGCCCATGAAGGAGACAGTCTGCCAGAGGGTCACTGCTAGTAGGCAGAGAGGGTAGGAGCGAGTCCTCCCCCCCGCTTGCTGATGTACCACATGACTGTGGTATTGTCTGTTTTTATGAGGAGGACACCTGGTTTTAGGTGGTCTTGGAAGGATGTGATAGCTTTGTGAACTGCCATAATTTCCTTTAGGTTGATGTGCCAATGAAGGTGCCTGAGGTCCCAAGAGCCTTGGGTGCACCGGGTATCTAAATGAGTGCCTCAAGCTATGTCTGAGGCATCTGTGGTGATAGTCTGGCCTTGTGGTAGGTAAGAAAAGGGAAGGCCCTTGTTCTGAGTGCAGGCCTCTCCCACCAAAGAAACTCGTTCCTTATGCATGGAATGAGGGGGAGAGTGGTCTCCATATACTGAGAGTGTTGGCACCAAAGATTATTTAGGTACCACTGGAGTTTCCTCATGTGCAGCCTAGCCAGGGGAATCAGAATGCAGGATGACATGTAACCCAGTGCTTGCAGAATTTTCCTTGCTGTGAGTTTTTTTTTCTGAAAGCCAACTGGGAGAAGTAACTTAGCAGAAAGCATTGTTTTTCTGTTGAGAGAAAGGCTGTTTGGGAGGCTGTGTCCAGGAGTGCGCCCAAGAAGGTAATCTGTCTGGAAGGGTTAGGTTTGACTTTTTACTGTTAAGTTTGACTTTTCACTGTTGATAGTGAACCCTAGAGGTTAGGGTTGCTTGTACAAAGAGCAGGTCCTGTAGTAACTTCTCTTTGTTGTCTGCTTAGATTAGGCAGTCGTCCAGATAAGGGTAAATCTGGATGTTTTGCTGTCTACAGAAGGCAACCACTGGGGAGAGGCATTTTTTGAAGACCCTGGGAGCTGTAGATAAGCCAAAGGGTAGCGCAGAGAACTGAAAGTGTTGTGAACCTGCTCTTAAGCATAGGTATTTTCTGCAAGACCACCTTATGGGTATGTGAAGGTAGGCATCCTGTACGTCTAGAGTGGCTAGCCATGCATTTTTGCCCAGCATTGGTAAAAGTTTTTGAAGAGATAGCATTTTGAATTTTGCGACCTCTAGGAAGGTGTTTACAGTGGACAGGTCGAGGATGGGTCGCCAAGTGCCTTCTATCCTTGGCACTAGGAACAGTCTGGAGTAAAAGCCTTTTCCTGCTTGCTCCTGTGGCACAAGCTCCACAGTCCCCCTGAGCATGGAGTATGTGCACTTGTTTTAATGCTTCTGCCCAATGATTTAGGGGTATATTTGGGTAACCTGTTAAGGTTGGGGACTTGTTGGAAGGTAAATTTATAGCTCTGAAAATGATTTTTAATACCCATTGGTCCTTTATTAGACAATTTTGTTTGTAAAGGGATAGCCTTCCTCCTAACCTCTGATGGAAGGGGGAGTGGGAGTCATTGCATGTTCTTAGAGTAGTGAGTGGACTTCGGAACTCCCTGTTGTGGGACTGGTGGAGGGCCACTGCTTAGTTCTTTGCTGGCCTTGGTTTTGTGATCTAACTGGTCTGTCCATGCGAGGCCTCCCTTGAACCTGTCTATTGGGGGCTGGGAAAGGTCAGTGCTTAGAGGGAAAGTTTCTGCTGAATCTGGGAGGAAGTCTTTTACTATTTGCATAACTTTAGCTTTATCCTCCATCTTTTTGATGACCTCCTGTGCTTTTAATCCAAACAAACTGCCTTTATCCAGGGGGGCATCAAATAGTTTTGATTTTAAATAAGGCAGTGGCTGTTCTTTTAGCCATGTGTGCCTCCTAATGACTGAACCTGCCACAGTGGCCCTACTTGAGGCATCTAGGGCATCGAATCCGCAGTGCAGGGAGCATTTAGCTACTTGAGAAGTAGAGTGCATAAGATCTGCTAACTCTTTGAAAGTATTAGTGTCAGGTAAAGATGAAATTTATCGTTTCATAACTTCAAGGTGTGCTGTTGATATTTTCACATATGGAACTGGTAGTTAAGAGCTCTAATAGCGAAGATTGTGGAAATGTACACTTTCTTACCCCATCTGTCCAGAGCTCAAGTCCTTGTCAAACGGAATTGGGTTTTTGGATGAGCTAGCCTTGGCCCCTTTGGGCCCCTGTGTAATGACCTCTGGGTCTGCTGCAGGGTTTTTAAATAAGTATTCATGTGAATCAGGCACCCTGTAGTACCAGTCAGGTTTTCTAGGAGCAGGGGGTAGGGCGTCAGGAGTAAGGCTAGGCTAACTGAAAACATCATCCACCACGTCCAGAATAGGAGGGATGGATAAAGGGTCTGTGCTGAGGAAGATCTAGAAACTCTTAGTCTTTTCTTAGACTGAGGATATCTTGGGCTTCCCAGTGGAAATGCTCTGAGTGTGCAGGGTTTCACCAAATGAATGATCCTCAGGGGGAGGCAGACGGAATGGATTTCTCTGCATCAGAATCCTCAAAGGAGGTGAGAGGTTGTTCCTCATCTGAATCAAGGTAGACTAAAATTTCAGAATCCGGTTCTGTGTGAACTTCAGTGGAAGCATCACTTTTTCTTTTAGAAGTAGTGGTATGGCTAACCCCTGATGAAAGTGATGAGGTCTTCCGCTATTTTCAGTAACTGTGTCTGAGGCAGTGGAGAAGTAAGATGACGATTAGAGACTGTTTTCTTTGGGGTGGTCTTGCTTTTAGACCACAGTAAATCCATTTGTTGTTGGGATGCGTTAGTTGTAGGCGAAGACTTTGTTTTTTGCCTTGAATCGGTTGTGTTAAGAACCTTCTCGGAAGCCGGTGCTTGCGTAGCGGCTCTGGACCCAACTGAAACAGAGACAAAAGAGGGATCAAAAGCTGAAGCATTCCCTGGCAGCATACCGGACTCCAAAAGGGTCCCGGTAGAGGCCTGCAAAGGAAATGAGTCGGGCATCAGGGGTTGCGAATGTGCCTCACTGAATTCCTGGGAACTGACGACTTGCTTGTGGGACGTGTTGTCTGAAGGCTTAAGTTTGTGTGGTCTGTCCCTTTTTTTATCTTTTTATTTTTTGGGAATATCCACAGAATGCTGACCGACGGATGCCATTCTGTAATGTGAGGGAGCTACTTCAGAAATGCCTGGCTACAAATTCAGCTCTACGGTAAATAGCCCTTGAATTGAAAAGTGTGCAGAACCAACAACAGGGGACATCGTGGTCTGGGCCTAAACAAGTTATGCATAAGGTATGGAAGTTTTGGTGTGGTATTGGTTTTCCACAGCGGAGACAATTATGGACTTTTTCAGACATTGGTTAGTGGTAGAAAAAGGTCCCCAATGGGCTACTTAGCTTTAGTCATTTTCAGATTCAACTTCTACTCTGGCAAAGAGCGACCGGCACACATGCAAACTGCTTTTGCTTCAGGCTCCATGGCAAGAAAGACTGATATAACGGTGCCAACTGCTATCCTTTATACCACTGACTACTTGATGCCAGTCCACACGTGACAGCAGCCAGGGTAAAAGCTTGACTCTGGTATTCGGCTCGACCGAGGGCTACCCAGCAGGGATAACCCACAAGTTATGACTACAACAGTGAAACACGAAGAACATCTGCATTTCTTCACAATTTGTTTTGCCAAAAAAAGGTTTCAATGAGGATATAGCCTCTAGTGGTGCACATCCACATGCTCCAAGAGTTTAGAGAAGGATTATGTACAAAACAACACAGTTGCAGTACAGTATACTGAACAGGTGTGAAAAGTTTAGTAAATTGAAGCCATACGAAGTCGAGGGAGAGTAGGATACCTGCTACAAGATTCACTCTCTTTTTCTAACATCTGCTTTTTCAAGAGTACCTAAAACACTATTAAAATTACTTCAAGGAACAACACTGCTGCAGACTTCCAAGATGGCTGCATGCTGATCAACAGCTTAAATTGCAACTTTCTCAGTGTGAAAACAGACATTGAGAGATGAGGGCCAGTATCTCTCCCAGTTTTAGTAAATTCAGTTACTAGTTAGTAAGTACATCGCCTTGATGTAAGCAAAGAAGAAACACAGAGCCTGAAAGAAACTCAACTAAAAAAGGTGAAGAGAAAACACTTAACTGGGAAGAATCCTACAGCTGTTCAGCAAAAAGTAGTTCAAGCTCCAGCTTTGCTGAAAGACATATCAACGGTGCTCAGAGCTGATAAAATAAATAAAACATGGAAGGAAAACATCAATTCAAAAAGGCTGGAAGAAAAAAGGAAAAAGCTTTACGTGGACTGGTGGAATCCTAATCTTAATAAGGTATATAACAAAAGGAAAAAAGTCACGGATAAAATCAGGAAGAGTAACCCCCATAATGACAGGGGATTGCCAATTAAACTAAACAGAAAACTAATAGGACAAAGTCCAACAAGGCCAATTATAAGGTCAGGATAACCTCACAGGCTAAAAACAACCACAAAGCTTTCTACAGGTATATCTGAAATTATAGTTATGTACTTACCATAACTTGGCATCTGTGTTATATGTAGTCACCATTCATCACGTTAGGGTCTTGGATCCGATATCGGATCCAAGCCGGCATACTCAAAACACAGCGTAGCTCAAGTTCCTCCCTTCCCATAATGCTCTGCTGCCCTACACTCCCTCAGATTGAGTTTGCATAAGGAAAGACAGACAGACAAAGGTATTTAAACAAAATAGAACCTCCAAATCCAACCAATCTTCCAGGAAGGGGGCCGGAGGGTGGGATTGTGATGAATGGTGACTACAGATAACACAGATGCCAAGTTATGGTAAGTGCATAACTATAAATTTGATGTCATCTAGTCACCATTCCTCACGTTAGGATCAGAGTCCCCAGTTACCGAAATCCAGGGAGGTCTCAAGGAAGGACATGCCGAAGAACCGTGGAGCCAAATGAAGCCCTTCCTAAGGAAATCAAATCCAACTTATAGTGGGAAATAAAAGTGTGGGGAGAAGACCACGTTGCTGCTACACAAATGTCATCTAAAGATTAGAGACTGCCCTGGTAGAGTGAGCCCTCACTGGTGTAGCTAAGGTAATACCTTCTGAAGAATAAATGAAGGAAATACACTATGAAATCCAATGAAAAAACGTGACTTTCGAAATACCCCTGCCCTTTCTATTCAGAGAGAAGGCGACAAATAGTTGGTCTGAATGCCTAAATTCTCACGTTCTATGTAAATAAAATCGAAGTTGACGAACGTCCAATGTGTACAGAATGTATTCCCCTTTTTTGGAATAGTTAGGGAAAAATACTGGTAGATGAATACATTGAGATTCGCTGGTAAGGCCACTTTAGGCATGAAGGATGGATCTTATTTTAGAGGCACCCTGTCCTTATAGAAAATTAAGCAGGGCTGTTTGATAGTAAGAACTTGCAACTTCGAAACTCTCTTTGCCAGTTATTGCCACTAAAAAGGCAGTCTTCCAGGAAAGAAATTTAATATCACACGAAGCCGCTGGTTCAAAGGGTGGTTTTGTCAAAGCCTATAGGATCAAAATCAAATCCCATGGGGGAGAAGGGGTTTTTACTGGAGGCCATAATAGAAAAAAAACTTTTACAAAGGCATTACAGAGGCGTGCAGAAAAGGCAGAATCACCACCAAGGTGAAAATTTGAAATCGCTGCCAACTGTACCCTGACAGTGGATAAACTAGCTCCTTCCTTAAAAGAAGAGGTCAAAAAGAGAAGTATTTCGGGAATAGGGAGGGGAGAAGGGGTCTAAATTCTTATTCTTCGCCCAAAACGAAAACCTCTTCCATTTAATGGAATAATCTATTCTTGCTTCCCAGAGATCCTGTACTAGGAAAATCTCCTTTATGGGTGAAGCTAGCCTGGACTTAGCCAAAATCACTGGAAGTGGACATACCACGCTGTCAGATGTAGGGTCTGAAGGTTCAGGAGCGGAAGGAAAGAAGGCCGAGATAGCAGATCCTGAATTCGATTGAGCACCCAGGGTGGATGCCTCAAATGAGACTGTTGGAGGGGGAACCACACCTGCAGAGGCTAAAAGGGGGCAATGAGGATGAATCGACTCTTGAGGCCTCTGGCTTTCTGAAGAACTCTGGAAATGCATACAGGAGATCTGTGGGTGAGCGCGTCCCTGGGGGATTCCCCCCTCGGGGGGGGGGGGGGATCAGTGCAAAAAAGTTGTTGCATTTGTGGTTGAGAGGAGATGCAAACAGATCGCAGCTAGGATAACCCCACCAATGGAAGATCTGTTGAGCCACCACTGGATTTAGGGATCACTTATGACGAGTCAATATAGCCCTGCTCAATTTGTCCGCCAACACATTGGATGCTCCGGGGGATGTGAGTTGCAATGAGAAAGTGCCCCGTGGCCATCGCCCACTCCCAGATCCTCATGGCCTCGCGACACAGCAGATAAGAACGTATGCCCCTTGCTTGTTTATATACCACACAACAGCCATATTTGTCTGATAGAACCGCAATAGTTCCTGAGGAAGGCAGTCTTGAAAGGTTTGCAACAATAAAAGGATTGCCCTCATTTCCAGATTGTTGATATGCAGTTTGGTCTCTGAGAGCGTCCATGTCCCTTGGATCATCTGTCCCTGGAAATGCCCTACCCCAGAAGGGAAGCATCCGAGGTGTCTATTGCCGAAGAAGTCGCAGGAACGAAAAGCCTGCCTGCTAGAAGAGCCAGTGAACAAATCCACCACGAAAGATGCTTGTGACACACCGGTGTGAGCCGAATGGGAAAGGATAGCGGATGCTGCAATGCTAAACACTGAACTCCAAGGGTCCACTGAAGGACCCTCATATGGTACCGAGCCATCGGAACCAAATAAATGGGGGCCGCCATCGAGCCTAGAGCCCTGAGAATGAGTGAGGCCGGATAACAGGTTAGCTCCAGCAAGGTCCAAACTTGGAAGCGAATAAATGACACCCTTCAAGGAAGTAAGGCTGCGACCTAAGAGGTGGTATCCAACAGAGTGCCTATGAATTCCAGCTTTTGGGTTGGAATCAAAGAGGATTTTGCCATGTTCACTAATACCCAGCAGTTGAAACACGGAAAGTACGGTGTGAATATTGTTCAGTAGTTGATACCTTGTGGGGGCAGTCAGGAGCCAATTGTCCAAATAGGAAAAAACTTGGATTCCCTGCAGCCAGAGATGAGCTGCTACCACCGCCATGCATTTGGTTAACACCCAGGGGGCTGAGGTGAGACCAAAGGCCAGGGCCCAGAAATGAAAATGATAGACTCCCAAGCGAAAGCAGAGAAACCTCCTCGACCATCGATCCATTTTTATATGGTAGTACGCATCCTGGAGGCCCACTGAGCACATCCAGTCATTGCTGTGCAAGAGAGGCACAATCATTGCACAGTGACCATCCGAAACTTCAACTTCTGCACAAACTAGTTCAAGCGACTGAGATTCAAAATAGGATGCAGGTCCCCTGTTTTCTTTGGAACTAAAAAAGTGGGAAGAAGTTCCGGATCCTCTCTGTCCTGCGGGGACCTGCTGGATGGCTCCTTTTTGATGAAGGCTTACAACCTCCTGTCGGGCTGCCTCGTCCGCATTGGATGGCATGTCCGGAAGAGGACTGCATTTTGGGGGAATTTCCAAAAAGGGAATGCAATAACCCCTGGATACAACTGCTAGCACCCACTGATGGTTTGTAATACTTGCCCAGGCTAGCGGGTGCAGCAATAACAGACCCCCGACTGCCTTGCCCAGGCCAGCAGGTGCAGCGATAATAGACACCCCCCCCCGACTGCCTCCAGGAACAGACATTCGGGCAACGCCTCAGGGACGCTGCAAAGGTTTCTCAGAGAAGAGCTCCCTGAAACCTTGGTTTTGCAGGCCTCCTCTGCCCCTGGGGCAACGTCGACCACTGAAACCTCTTCCCCATCCCCTGGAAGAGGAATCCTCCTAAACATCTTGAAAGGGAAACTGTGCCTTCCTGAACCACATTTTCTTACTCCCCCCCTTCTGGAGGGTCTTGGAAAAGGACCTCTGAAGGGCAGAAAACTTGATCCCAACGTCCAAGGTCTTCCCTTCCTGTTCACTGCAGGTCAAAGTCTCTTTCACAGTGGGACAAAAGAGAGTGGAACCATCAAAGGGGGTGTTAACAAAAGACATCTTGAAGGCCTCCGCAAACCCGCTCAAACGGAGCCAGGCATGATGCTTAATTGTGATACCTGGGCCCGTGAGGACCTTTTTGCAGCACTGGAAATTAGCCTCATGGACGAATTTGCAACTGAATGAATGGTTGACAACTTTGGAGAAACTGCCTTGAATTCCTCCCCAGACATGGACCCAGAGAGGGAAGCAGATAGTGCCTTCATCAAATCCCTCTGGAGATGGGCGAAATCCACAAGATAATTTAATGCTCGCAGGCTAAAAGCAGCCAAGATGAACACCTGCTTGCCAAATCTGTCCATAGCCCTCAATTCACAATTGAGCGGATGGACAGAAGAACTCTGCTCTGCCAATTCCTTTTTGGTGGCAGAGGCCACCACAATAGCATCAACCAGGACCGCTTTGGACCAAAAGGTTCTATCTGATGGAAGGCTCAGAAACTTGTCCGCTTTCCTGGGCACTGGCTCCACGGTATCTGGCTCCTTCCAAGCCCTGCTGGCCACAAGATCAATGAGAGGATCAGCAGGGAGGGACAACCAGGAGGTTGATGGCCCCATATCAAAGGCCTCCAGAAACATGGCTTCCTCCAAGGACGGGGTTTGGGTAGACCAACCGCCTTTTGCCTTGATGATCTCGAGTACATCTTCAAAGGAGATGTCCTCCAGCAGAGATCTTGGGGACCTGTCCCCCTCATCAGCCTCCGTATCTTTGGTAAGGGACTCCAAAAGGGAGTCACGACGGCTCCTCTTACAAGTCCTCTTCCTGGGAACTTTCTTCGCCGGGGTGGCAGGGAAGACTCAGAAGAGGAGGGGACCCCTGTTTGGGGGACATCCCCCTGGATGCTAAGTCGGACGTGGAAGATCGGGAGGAGATGGAGGACCTACTGGGAGAGTCGCGCCTGGAGCCAGAGTTTCATCTCTTGCATTCCCAAGAACGAGACCTACCCAGAGAAGACAGAACCTGCTTAAAAGGCAATGGATCCAAAGGGAGATCCTCCACTACAATCTGCTCCGGCATGACTCTCACATCTGACCGAATCGGAACTGAACTCAAAGGATCCGAAATAATGCTTCTTGAATCCCTCGAATCCAAAAGGGTCGGCTCCATAGATACGGTGCCTACCCTCGGATCCGAATGTCTGGTGCAGAGATCCTTGGATCCGGGAGAGGACACCGAAGGTACCCGATTCCCAGGGCTTCTGGTCCAAACCCTTGGATCCAGGAGTGGACTCCCTGGACGATCTGGGACATCTAGATCACGGATCCGAAACTGCCCTGGCTGGAGCCGGATCTGAAGACCTAGGATTGGACAGCCTGGGACGCTTGGTCGGGGCCTCCTCAATGGAAAGCTTCTTTCTAGCCCCAGAAGAGCCCACCTTGGCCGGGGAACCATTGACCAAGGGGCCTCCTTTGACAAAGCCTTTAATCAGGAGCTTGTTACAATGGTGCAGCAAAGTCCTCTGGTTGAAAGAAGCAAAAATGCCACATTCCACCTCGAGGTGGTCGCTGCCAAGACAGTAAAGGCACTCCTCGTGTGAGTCAGAAATAGGCATTTTCTTCCCACAAGAGGAGCACCTTTTAAAACCTAAAGGTTTATCCGGCATAACCGAACTGGGAAACAAAGAGCAAAGTAAAAAAACAAACCAAAGTTCAAAAAACCTGATAAATCTAACCAACTACTTACACATCACAGAAACTAGGTCGAAACATAAACCCTGAGAAAGAGATAAGAAGAAAGGGTAAGAATCAACCGGAAGGGGATACCCAATAAAGGAAAACTACCTACTAATACTACAATCCAGAAAAAAATACAAGACATTTAAGAAACCTTTCTAGAAACACACTAAAAGGAGCTGAGCAATCTGAGTCTGACTGACTGAGCAGCAAACGAGAGCTGAGGAAATGTAGGCCAGCAGCAGAGCATTATGGGAAGGGAGGAGCTTGAGCTAAGCTGTGTTCTGAGTATGCCAGATCAGATCCAAGACCCTAACGTAAGGAATGGTGACCAGATAACATCAGATCCTCAAAGACGGCACACAGTGTGTTGAACAAGTGGTCAGTGGTGCCACCCTCACTGAGCAAAGTGACTTAAATTTGCTGGCTGACAAATTCAGATCAAACTTCACTACCCACTGCCCCGTGTCTCCCTCATAAAATGTATACTAGCATAACCCATCCTAAACCATTATCAGGGTGCAGGTCCTGTGGCACTCACTAAGATCAAAAACTCAGCTTCAAAGGGCCCTGAAATTATCCTGAGATGCCTCCTAACAGTTGGAAACGTGACCTTTCAATACCACTTCAGCCACTTTTCAACTATAGCTTCAAAACGGGCTTTGTACCATGAGAATGGAAGACTGCAATAGTTATCCCACTTCACAAGGGTGGACCATAAACCAACTCCAGAAACTACAGACCTATTTGTCTGAGTAGTCTAATATGCAAAACCATGGAACAAATTATCTTGGAAACGCTCGACAAAGACTTGGGCAACCTTCAGACACTGGATCCAGTCCAGTCTGGCTTTGTCAAGGGAAAATCATGCATACTAACTTGGTGGACCTCTTTGAGAAGGTCATCAAGGCAATGGACGAGGGGAAAACAGTGCATACTGCCTACCTCAACCTGGTTAAGACATTCAATGCAATACCCCCACTTGAGTATAGTTGACAAACTCACCAAACTGGGTATAAACCCCTACATATCTCGCCAGATTGCCAGCTTGCTCACAGACAGGACCCAGGAAGTCAGGATTGCTGGTACCACCTCCATTAAGAGACTGATCATCAGCTGGGTAGTCAGCTGGGTACCTCAGGGTTCCGCGTTGGGACCACTCTTATTTGGCATCTACTCCTCAGAGGTAAAGGCTCTGGCTGACCAATTTCATCAATTAATGCAAATTGAAAGCTATCACAGATTCCCCCATGACACAAACATCTTAGGAGAGGTTCTAACTGACAATTAACTGGTGCCAAAGACACTGACAAGAAAACTGCCACTATGGTTAATTAATAAATTAAATACCTAGAAAATCATTCTATGTTGCCCAACTTGTAAGTAAAGGCATGGCATCTAAGTCCAAGGAAGTCATAGTGCCACTTTATTTGCCCTTATCTGACCCATCATGGAGTATAATGCCCCCTTCAGTTATGTACCCGACCAAACATATGCAACAGTTAAAATACTCACAAAGGTTCCTTAACAGGAGAATCCATGGTATAAACACATTGTCCTATATGGACTGCATTAAAGCCATATGTCTATACTCTGTCTGCTACAGGTTACTGAGAGGCAATCTATTCCTAGCATACAAGCCATCCCCGGATCCAGTTCTGAAGGACCTTTTGCACATCTAGAAAACAAACTGCATCAGAACCACTAGATCCAAAATTTTCAATTTTGCTTGTGGCATACGTCAAGTTGGCGAGACAGATGTGCATCTCAGAGGATCCCCATGCTCTGAACAGGTTCCCCATCTACATGAAGCAGAGTCCATCCCTAACCCTATTTAACTATAATCTTGACCAATGGATGGGAAACTGAAAATGTACCCAAGTCTGGCCTCCATGTCTCTGACAGAGAAGGCAGTAATGTCCAAACTAACATACAGCCCCACATAACCTCTAGAAACTTCCTAAGTAACATAGCCTCTCATAATAAGCGCCCATGATACATAGGGACACAACTGGGTTGGATTGCTTGGCTCTACTTAGGCCCTGGCCCTGTTGACATAGTACATAACTAGGAAGCTATGAACAGCAATTCAAACAAACTGCTAAAACTACAAAAACCACAGGTCAAAATGAAGAAAAGGCTGGCTGAGTAGGAGACTGCTTAAGAAGAGATATAATAAAACATTCAAGGAAAACACTGTTTAAATTATTACTAAAAATTAACAGACAGTTCACAATATAGATAATTTAATATAATACAAGCTTTACAGAGTATTTAAAAAGCTCCAGCACATATTCTTTAAATAAAATAGTCACATGATCAATGACAAACCCATTTCAAAACGGGTTTTAAAGAACAATATTAATTTATACCAGCCATATTTAATGCATTTAATTTACTAATCCATTCATATTCACACACTCAGTCTTGTATTACCAGTTGTAAAACAAAAAACTTAAAGGAATTAGATCTATACCCATCAATAAAGCATAATTTGTAAAGCACTGGTAGAATTCCATTTTTAATGTTGTATACATGTGCTATCCCATTCCGTAACCTTCTATTAGTTTTCCCTACAAATGAAAATGTGCAAATAGTGCACTTAGCAATATAAACTACATTCATAATATCACAGTCAGCATGATGAAAAAGCTCACATTTATAATGAGTTATAGGATCTATAAAAGCAGCAGTAGTATCAATATATTGACAACAGTTATGGGATAGGGATGTTTCAAAAAATGGTAGAATTAGAGGACAGAGCACACAGAGAAAACCTGAGATTTCCCTAAGTACCACAGAAACTGGTAGGAGCAGACGGCGAAAGTACAAATAAGCAACTGGACTGGTATAAAAATAGCAAGATTTGTTAACTTAAAAGGCACACAGAGTGTATGAACCAAATCCGGCCAATGGAATGCAGCCAAGACCTGTATTAGAAAAGATGCATTCATACCAACAGAAATAGTTGATCCTGATACAACTGTGGCAAAGGGGCAAAGTATTAAAAACTGGAGACTGCAGTGTGTTATAGAAAATAATTACTCACTGTATACCAGGCAGAAAAAAGCAAATTTATCCCAGCAATCAGGGAATGTCGAGAGGTGGGTGTGAGATTCAAGCTGTTGTATCCAGCTGTCCTCAAAATATTTTTCCCTGGAAGATCAAAGTCATTTTTTGATGTAGAACAGGCTAAGGAGGAAATACAAAAGTTTATCCAACAAAAAGTGAGCCATAACTCAGAAGTGGACTCTGCTCATTCTTCTGAAAATAAACATCATAGTGAAACCTTTTCCAATGTTCCAAAGGAAAATTATTGAGAGAGAGAAAAAAAAAGCACAGAAGTTGACCAGAAGAATCAGGAGTACCTGTGACTTGATCTAGAGTCCGGGGGTTGGGAGATGGAGATGAACAGGAAGACCAGCAACAATGAAATTAGTGAATAAATGTGAGATTATACAGCATCAATCACACTTGTGAAATACGGCTTTACAAGAAAAAGTTGAAAGAATGGACTTTTGTTATCTTTGTTAAACTTGTGGGGACTGAAAAGCATATACCCCACTTCATGTCATTAAAGTCTGAACTACACTAAGAGGAAGGGGGAAAGTAGCTAAGGAAAACAATTTTTGTTTTTAATATTTGTGTAATATATGATATAAACTGCACGTTATATTGTAAAGCATTTTAGTTATGTTGTATATACTAAAGATACTAAAGTAAACAAGTACCTTTTTCTTTGCATTAACTTTAAGAAATGAGCGCATTACAATAAAAAAAGAGAAGAAAAGATAAACAAAAGCAGGTTTAAGTTAAAATTATCTAATCCTGGGTTGTTGAGGTGCCGGATGGGGTGTAAAAGGTGCACATATTTATTTTATGTATTGCCTTTGTTTACTGGGACAGTCTGGTTGGGCAGCAAGTCCCATTTTCAGTGGAGGTTAGGGGACAAAAGCTCCAGAATACATACCCAGTTACATAGCTTAAACAATGTAATAAACATTTTATTCAGTTTAAACAATAGAATATACAAACATTTTTGATAAATACAGTACAGCATGTTCATAGTTAAGGTATTAAATATGATATTTAACCTCTTAGGAAAAGCTGGAATAGTAAGAGAATTAAGGAGAAACAGTATATTCATGGCATAGACTAAAAATTTTCGTAGAGACAGGTCTTAAAGTATTCAGTAAAAGTGTTGCTATGGAGGTAAGGAAAAGAATAAAATGGGTAAGATGTTGCTGTGGTGGTTTAGAAAAGTAGAAACTAGTGGAAGGAGATGGAAGGTGGAGTGGAAGGTGGAGTGGGATAGAACAGGAGAGGCAGAGTTAATGAAGACTGGTGCAGTATGTTGATGGCGTAAAACAATAAGGCCGTACAAGTTTACATAAGAGAGAGGAGTTGAAATGAAGAAAATGCAGACAAAGATATGCAAAGTGGTGACAGGAGTGGTAAAGAGATAAGACAGTGGTATAGGTAAAGGAAGTAGTGCAGTGAGAGAGAAAAATAAGCTGTAGTGAAGCAGATTATAATAAATGAAGAGTTGTGCTTTTTCTTACCTTTGCATAGGTGGATGCCTGGATTAAGGCCCTTGGGATTAATGCAATACATTTTCTGTGTAAGCAAGTAAATACAACAACACTGAAAGTAATGAAAAGTTTTTCTTTAGCAAATGATCAGTGTGAGTGAAGAAGTCTACACCTGAGGGCAGCTGTACATTTTATTCTTATGTTTCCATTGAGACAAGATGACTACAGGGGCAGGTAATAAAAAGCCACAGCACTTTAAGGCTAAAAATAATGCTTTCTGAAAGCATACAAGTATTGATTTTTTTAACATCTGTGCTCTCCATTTTCATTCTTCCTCAACTATTTGGGCTCTGATCTGACATTGCTATTACTAATGCTCATGGTAACCAAAAAAGCTTTCAAGCTTCTCCCTTACCCATAATGCACCATCCCATAACATACCACAGATTTTGTTTGCTGATTTTACCAGAAGTGGTGCCTATTAACATGTATACATAAAAATACTTAAAAATGCATGTGTCCTACAGAGAAAACTATCTGGAGCTCAATCAAAAAGACATTGGTGTCCTTATAGTATCTCACTCTTCCAGAAGTTTGTAGAAACAAAGGATGGGGACTGATGGGCAGGAAGTTAAGGAGGAAGGAAAAAGTACAGTTTTGTACCTACCATAAATGTAGATGTTCGAAGATCCACATTGCTGCAGTCCTTACATATGGGTAGTCCGCTGTCCTCGGTCGGCCCGAATACCAAAGTATTAGGCTGACATCGGTCATGGGCGCTTAGATCTGACATCAGAGCGTCAGGGTATAAAAGCGCATGACCAACGTCATATCCTCAGTCTTTTCTTGCCCCAGATGTCAGAAGGCCCTAAAAAGAAAGGCCACAGCCCAAAAACAGGATACCTCCCAAAAACATACCCAACAACAACCATCACCCAAACCATATAACCATGTCAAGCTACAGAGGGGAAGGAGGGAGGGTAAATTGGACTGCAGCAATGTGGATCTTCGAACATCTACATTTATGGTAGGTACAAAACTGTACTATGTTCTTCATCTCACATTGCTGCAGTCCTTACATATGGGTAGAATCCCAAAGCAGAGGTAAAGGGAGGATGGCAAAATCATAAAGCATTAGGGGCTGCTAAAATGCCCTGTAATATTGCAGTGGCAAATCCAGCCCTAGACTTAGAATAAAGAGGAAGGTGGTAATGCTTGGAAAAAGTATGTACTGAACTCCAAGTGGCTGCTTCCAAAATATCTTTGTAGCTACCCCTTAGAAAGGCAGTAGAAGTGGCAGTAGCTCTAGTGGAATGAGGTCTGATTCCAGCCGGAATCTCCTTACCATGATGGGAATAACAGAAAGAAATACAAAACCCAATCCATTTAGAAATAGTTTGTTTTGAAACAGGTTTTCCTGAGAACCCAAAGCAAAAGAAACAAACAACTGCTGAGACTGCCTGAACCCCTTGGTTCTGCTCAAATAATAACGTAACTGCCTGTGAATAACCAAAGTATGCAAAATCTTCTCCCCTTTATTTTGGGGGTTTGCATAAAAAGTAGGCAAATGAATAGTTTGGTTCAAGGCCACACTAGAAACCACTTTAGGCATAAAGGAAGGATTAGTACGCAAAGATACCCTATCCTTATGAAAAATCAGGAAAGGTTCCACTGCCATAAGGGCCTGTAATTCAGAAACCCTTCTTGCAGAGGTAATGGCCAACAAAAAAGCAGTCTTCCATGATAAATACTTCAACTCGGCAGTAGCTGCAGGCTCAAAAGGTTGTAGAGTAAGCTTTTCCAACACAAAATTGAGATCCCAAGCAGGAGTAGGAGCTCTACGTGGGGGTCTTATGTTCTTTGCCCCTCTAAGAAATTGTTTAAACAAAGGATGTGAAAATAAAGGAGGGTCACAGTCATAGTGAGCAGAAATGGCTGCAGCATGAACCTTTATCGAGGAGAAAGACAAACCCTTGTCCAATAACTCAGTAAGGTATTGAAGAGAAACACTTAAATCAGGCTTGGAAACATCAAAGTCCTTCGCTTTGCTCCAAAGAAAAAATCTCCTCCATTTATCAGCGTAAACTTTCCTTGTACTAGGCCTTCTGGCCTCCAAAATAACATTCAAAACTTGTTGTGGAAGCTGAGACCCTCCAGGGTCTAAAACAGAATATGCCAGGCTGTGAGATGCAGAGACTGAATCTTGACATTGAGGAAGTGATTGCCCTCCTGAGACAAAAGATGCGGAATCAAAGGCAGAGGCCATGGAGGCTCCCGTACCAAACTCCTCAGTAGTGGATACCAGTGCTGTCAAGGCCAATCTGGTGCTATCAGAATCATGGATGGCTGGTCTCTTCAGCCTTCAGGAGTACCTTGGGAATGAGAGGCAGAGGTGGAAAGGCATAGACATGAAGATTGCTCCAACTGAATGATAGAGCATCCACCTTCCAAGCTGTGGGATGAAACATTTTTGTGCAAAACTTTGGCAACTGGTAATTTAGTGGAGAAGCGAACAGATCTATGTCTGGAGTCCCCCATAACACTGTCAACTTTTGAAACACAGGAGGATACAGTTTCCACTCGTGAGGATCCACAATTTGTCTGCTCAACACATCCGCTAAGGAGTTCTGTGCTCCTGGAAGAAACCTTGCTTGCAGATTGAGGTGTAAACTGAGAGCAGTCTCCCACAAAATCATCGCTTGCCTGCAAAGAGGGTACGAATGGGTTCCCCCTTGCTTGTTGATGTACCACATGACAGTAGTGTTGTCTGTTTGAATCAACACCTGTCCTGGGTGAAGTAAATCCTTGAAAGCCATCAATGCAAATTGGACTGCTAACATCTCCTTCAAGTTGATATGCAAATGTTGAAGTCTGACAGGCCACGTGTCTTGCACCCATTTTCCATTGAGGTGTGCTCCCCAAGCCTTGTCCGAGGCATCTGTCGTTAAAATCTGACTCGCCTCTGGTCGGGTCACAGAGAGTCCCTTGTTTAGGTGACATTCCTGAGCCCACCACAAAAATTCTTTCTGAATGCAAGGTATTATCCGAATGACAGTGTCTAGATCTTGGCAGTGCTGTGTCCATACATTTTGAGATACCATTGAAGCTTCCTCATATGCAGTTTGGCATTGGGAAGCACCAGAATACAAGATGCCATGAACCCCAAGGCTTGAAGGACTGTCCTTGCAGTCAGCCTGGACTGTAGAGACATTTGATGGAAATAAAGAGAAAGGCTGCTTTGTTTGTCCGGGGTCAAAAAGGCCATCTGGGAAGCTGTATTCAGTCTCACACCTAGAAAGCACATGTCCTGAGAGGGTACTAGACTGGACTTTGTTTCGTTCACAGAATACCCTAGGCATCTTAACACTACCATCACATACTGTAGATGATGCAGAAGTTCGCCTTTGTGTTGTGCAATAATCAGGCAATCGTCCAAATAAGGATAAATCTGTATTCCTCTTAACCTGAAAAAGGCTATCACTGGAGCCAGAACCTTTGTGAACATTCTGGGTGCAGTAGATAAGCCAAAGGGCAATGCAGAGAACTGATAATGTAAATTTCCAGCCCGAAAACGCAGGTACCTCCTGCAACTGGGCCTGATAGGAACATGAAGATAAGCCTCTTTGAGATCCAGAGTTACCATCCAGTGATCTTTTCCCAACAGAGGTAAAAGCTGTTGTAATGTCAGCATTTTGAACTTTGGAATGTCCAGATAAGTGTTGAGGATAGATAAATCCAAAATTGGTCTCCACGTGTTCCCTTTCTTTGGCACTAGAAACAGGCGAGAATAAAATCCTAGTCCCACTTCTGACAGAGGAACTGGCTGTATAGCTCCTATTTGAAGAAGTAAAGAAATCTGCTGGTGAGCCTCTATCCTTTGCCGAGGAGGAACGTCTGGCATGCCTTTGAAAGGAGGCAATGTATGGAAATAGAACTTGTAGCCTCGGTTTATAATGTCCAATACCCATTTGTCCTGGGTGACTAAAAGCCAGTTTTGCTTGAAGAGTGCTAACTTTCCTCCCAAAGGAGCTGCCAGGGAAGAAGAATCTGGCAGTCGAAAATGCAGGTCATTGGGCCTGTTTACGAAAGGACTGGCCCCTGCCCTCACCTGCAGATTGTGCAGGTGAACTCCAAGTTCTAGGCCTGAATGTACTTTGACCTCTGCCCCTGCCACGTCTAGATCTACCCCTAGACTGAGAATCAGAAGAAGGGTAGGTCCACCCCTTAGTAGGCCAATTTCTACTAAACTTTGGAGGTTGCACCTGCAAAAAATCTTTAACAGTCTGCATGGACTTAGCCTTGTCTTCCATTTTCTTCAAAACCAACTCCACAGGGGGACCAAACAAAACTTCAGACTGTAAAGGGGCATCCAGAATTCTAGATTTAACATACTCGGACAAATTCTGATCCTTAAGCCAGGCGTGCCTACGAAGAACTGAACCAGTGGCAGCCACCCTAGAAGAGGCCTGTACAGCATCAAAACCACACTGCAAAGAATGCTTACCCACCTGTTCAGAGACATGTACTAAATCCTGCAATTCTTTACACTCTATGCCCTCTGCCAAAGCATCCACTTTAGATTTTAGCTGAGAAAGGAGGAAATTCTGATATTTCAACATATGAAACTGGCAATTTAAAGCCCTCATTGCTAAAGTAGAAGAGGTATATACCTTCTTACCCCATCTATCCAAAGCTCTAGCTTCCTTATCTAGAGGAACCGGATTCTTTACAACAGAAGCTCTAACACCCTTAGGCCCCTGGCTAATAGTTTCTGGGTCCGCCCTAGGACTCTTATACAGATATTTATGAGCTTCAGGCACCCTGTAATACCTGTCCGGTTTAACTGGCGCAGGAGGCAAAGAATCTGGATTAAGGGAAGCCTCCGAGAAAACATCTTGAACAACATCCAAAACAGGAGGTATAGCCAAGGGTCTATGCTGTGGTAAAAATAAGAATTCCCTAAGCCTCTTCCGTGAATCAGAGAAATCCTGTCCTTCCCACTTAAAATGCTCCCTCATAGAATGCAGAGTTTCTGAAAATGAAAAATCCTCTGGAGGAGAAGCAGAAGGAGTGGAATCCTCTGCATCAGAATCCGAATAAGGGGGAAAATCTTGAATATCTTCAGCAGAAGAGTCTGAGTCATCTGAGGCCTGCTCCAAACTTTCCAAATCTGGCTCCACCCTGGGCCTCTTATCAGAAGGGGGCATAGAACCTCTAATTAAAGTAATCAAATCTTCTGCCATTTTAAGCATGTGCTTTTTAGGCACAGACCCTGAAGTACCTGGAGGGACACCAGAGGAAGGCAAAACAGACCTGCCCTTAGAAGAAGCCTTAGAAAGAGTAGTAGAAGGCCTAACCACCTTAGGCATAGAAGGGAGAACAGTAACTTGAGAGGCCCCTTCAGCTTGACCTAACTCCTGTGAGGCCACATCCTGCAAAATCAAAGTTTCCCCCTGAGACTCAACAGAACCTTCAGCCGGATCCACCTGCTCCACTGTAGCTTCTTCAGGACCGGCGTCCGAAACGGACGAATCAACCTGTCTAGGTTTCAAGGATTTGTCTTTGCGCTTCTTCGTGGAAGCGGGCGTCGGAGGATCCGACGGCATATTATAATTACACCGCTTACCAAAGACTAACCTAGCACAATCTAACCTTCTTTTTATAGTGCGCTTATTAAACCTAGCACAAAACTGACACCCGACTACGTCGTGATCCGGTCCCAAACAAGGAATGCAAAGAGAGTGATGATCCCTATGCGGTACCCGTTTCCCACAAGAAATACAATTATTCACTTTTTCTGACATCCGGAATTAACTGAGGCAAGAAAAAACAAAAATATTCCCCAACGGGGTACTTAGCCCAACTTGGTTTCGGTCTGAAACTCAGAATACGAAAATTTCAGAACGCCGAACGGCACTTGCAACGCTGCTTCTGCATCGGACCATGTGGCAAAAAAGACTGAGGATATGACGTTGGTCATGCGCTTTTATACCCTGACGCTCTGATGTCAGATCTAAGTGCCCATGACCAACGTCAGCCTAATACTTTGGTATTCGGGCCGACCGAGGACAGCGGACTACCCATATGTAAGGACTGCAGCAATGTGAGATGAAGAACATCAGACAACACAGATAGAAAGTTATGGTAAGTACATAACTTCTTTATCTGATGTTGTCAATTTTCATTCTATCCTCAATTGTTCGGACAGAGTACCCAGCTACCTAAAACCCCAGGTGGACTCTAAGGAATGATATTCCTGAGCACAGTTAAACCAAAAGATGCTCTAACCCTCAAGACCAGATCTAATTTGTAATGAGAGATAAAGGTATGAGGACTTGCCCAAGTTTCTGCTGCACATACGTCATCCATGGAAATCTGTATAGACATACTGAAGAAGTTGCCATGGAGCTAGTTGAATGTGCTCTTACATGTTTAGTTAAGGGAAGAACTAATTTGTTATAGGTAAAAGAAATATAGTCAGTCACCTATCTGGTTAAAATTACTTTTGGAATTGATTTACCCAATTCCAAATCTGCAAAGGAAACAAACAATTGGTCTGTCTTTCTGATTTCTTTTGTCCTACACAGATAAAGTAATTGTCTGTGAACATCCAATAAATGCAACATACTTTTACCTTTGTTTGCAAATGCAGGAAAGAAAAATGGCAAATTAATGGACTGACTGATACTGGATTCGGACACCACCATGGGATAGAAAGATGCATTGGTTCATAATGTAACCCTATCCTTATGAAAAATCAAGTAGGGACATTTTGAAGGAAGACAACGTCTAAAGTTCTGAAATTCTTCTAGCTGAGGTAATGGCTACCAGAAAGACAGTTTTCCAAGTGAGAAACGTAAGGATACATTTAGCTGCTGGTTCAAAGGGGAATGTATTAATGCTTGCAGTACCAAGTTCAGATCCCATGGTGGAGTAGAGTCTTTAAACGGTGATCTCAAAAAGAACAGTGCCTCTCAAGAATGATTTGCAAAGTTTAGAAGAGGCCACAGAAGAACCTTTAAATCCAATATGAAAATTAGATACAGCTGTTAATTGAACCTTAATGGTAGAGGAGCTCACCCCTTTGTTAAAGAGTAAAGCTAAACATTTGAGTATGTTATGCATCAGAGCTGAAAATGGATCAACATGATTTTGTTGTGCCCAATAAACAAATCTTTTCCATTTACTTGTATAGAATTTTCGTGTCTAAGGTTTATGGGAAGTTAAAAGGATATGGAGGACACTATAAGACAGCATTGGTTGTCTGGCTATTAACAGAATTGGAGAAACCAGGCTGTAAGCTTAATGTTTGAAATGTCTGGGTGACTCATGCCTGTCAGGTGAGACAGGTTGTCTGAAATCAGATCCAGAATCCAAGGTTGGTAAAGCAGATGAGGCCATAGGAAAGGAAACCAAACCTGTCGAGGCCAGTAAGGTGCAAGGACGACGACTTTGCTCTTCAACCTGGTAGCTTTCTGAAGAAATTTCAGAACTAATGGAATTAGCGGGTAGGCATACAGCAGACTGGAAGGCTGATCGTGAGTACAGCGTCACTCGGTGATTCCCCTGTGGGGGGATTAGGGCAAAGCAACTCCTGCATTTGTTGTTTAGGGGAGAAGCAAAAAGATCACAGCAAGGCTGGACCCACTGACAAAAGATCACTTCTGTCACTTTCTTCTTGAGAGACCACTCATGAAGTAGGAGGAGGGACCTGTTCAATTTGTCTGCTATCACACTGGAGTTCCCTAGAATGCGCATTACTACGAGAAAGTGGTTGGATGAGAACACCCTTTGCCACACTCTTGAGTGCTTCTCAACACAAGGGATAGGAGATGGTCCCTCCTTGTTTGTTGATGTACCAAACTACTGACATGTCTGTTTGAGTAGCAACTGCGCCCTGAAAGGAGAGCTTTCTGAAGGACCTGCAATGCTAACAGCACTGATCTCATTTATATGCAAGTTGGCCTCTTCAGGGAACCAAGTTCCTTGGACTGTTTTCTCCCAGAAAGTGCCCACCCAGGAAACATCTGTGGTCCCTATGGCCTTGGGCTGAGGGAGAATGAATGGACAGTCTTGTAGAATCTGCTCATATTGAATCCACCACCTGAAATCTCCCTTACATGCCTGGGTGATTATTTGTGCTGACATGCATTGGTAAAAAAATCAACCACTGTGTTGCTAACATCCATTCAAGAATTCTCATATGAAATTTGACTACAGGTACTAAGGACATTGGCACTGACCACGGTCCTAGAGCTTGAAGGACCAAGCGGGCTGAAATCTTGGTACTGCAAATTATTTTTCTGACTTGTAATCTGACAGCTTCTCTTCCTCTCTTGAGTACAAACTATCACTGACTTTGTGTTGAAAACTGCGCCTATGAATTCCAAATTTTAAGTTGGCTATAGGCAAGACTTTTCATAATTTATGGTTATCCCTAGATGACAGCAAATCTGGAGTACCTGACTTTTGCCTTTATTAACAGATGCCTGGTCGGGGCAGTAATAAGCCAGTCTTCTAGATAGGAAAACACTCAGAATTCCCTGCAGTCAACTGAGCACATCCAGTCGTCCTTGCACAGAAAAGGGATAATGGACTGAACAGTGACCACCCATGTGTGTTAACAGACTTGTTCAAGTTGCTGAGATCCTAAATTGGTCTCCAGTCCCGTTTTTTTTTTTTGGCACCATCTTGAGTAAGTTCCGGATTCTATTAGGTCTGTCAGGACCTCTTCGATTTCTTTTTTCTAACAGATTTTGCATTTGTATTCCTGCTTCTTTCCTCTAACTGGGTGGAACATCAGGAATTTTTCATCGAGTTAGGGATGAAAGGGAAAAGGGTGTTGTATAACCTCTGGAAATAATCCTCTGTACCCAAGTATCTTTTGTTATGTCTAGCCAGGCTCTCTAGGACACGGACAGTCAACCCCCAATTGCCTCCAAAGGTGGACAATTGGGCCTCCTTTCAGGAGTGCGGGCACAGTCTGTTAGAGAAAGAATCTCTGGATCCCCTGGTTTTGCTGGCCTCCTCTGCCATGGGGCGTCCTCATCCATTAGAGTTCCCCCTCTGCCCCTAGGGGAACTTTCTCCACGTGTGTACTATAAAGGACCCTGGGGCTTCCTGAAATATATCTTTTGATGGCCACCTTGTGGATTGCTAAAAAATGATCTTTGAGAAGGTCAAAAAGTGTATGCCCACTGCAGACAGGGCGTTTTCCATCCTTCTCACCTGGATAATGTGGCCTTTACTTTGGGGCCAAACAAAGAAGTGCCGTCAAAAGGAGCACCAACAAAAAAGGATTTGAAGGGTTCTGCAGGATCACACAAATGCATCCAGGCATGCCTCTTAATGGATATGCCAGAACCCGCTGCCACTGAGGCACCTTTGACTACATGCGAAATAAGCCTCATGGATGAATTTGAGATAGATTGGTGGGTACCCAACTGAGAAGCCATGGACAATTCTCAGCAGAAATGGTCCCTGAAAGGGAAATTGAAAGTTCTTTGATCAAATCCCTTTGCAATCTAATCAAATTCCTTTGCCATCTAAAATATGCCAAACAGTTCAGTGACCTAACAGCAAAGGTCACTGAAGCGCAGACATGCTTCCCAAGCCTATCCATTGCCCTTGACTCCCTGTTACAGGATGAACAGAGGAACTCTGTTTGTCAAGTTCCTTCTTGGTAGCCACTGCCACAATCATGGCATCCACAGACATCCCTTTAGACCAAAATTCCTTCCCCGCAGGGGAAGCTAGAACCCCATCTGGTCTTTTGGGTATTGATTCAACTGCATCAGGCTCCTTCTAAGCCTACCGAGAGACCAAATCAATGAGCTCATTGGCAGGCAGAGTAACCCAGGAAGTAGATGGGTCAGCTCCAAAGGCCTCAAGAAATACTGACTCCTCACATGAAAGGCTGCTGGGGGTCCAACCACCTCTCTGTTTCAGGATATCAAGGACTGCTCCAAAGAGACATCTTCTGGGGGTGACCACGGCAACCATTCAACCTCATTGAGGTCCATATCCTCAGTGACTGATTCTTGTGAAGAGTTCAAGTGCCTCCACTTGCATTCTCTCTTCCTAGGGACTTCCTTTGTAGAATGTTCCAGGGAAGTGTCAGAAGAGACTATGAAACTCTGCTGGGTAGGCTGGAGGTCTTGAGCTGGCTGTCCCTGTGGAGCTGAATGATGAGTCTCCAAGCACAGAGACATTGGGGTGCTGGACTGACAATCCAAGGGGGTTGGGTCCGTCAATCCTGTCTGAGCAAACACCCTCTTCACAACCTTGAAGACAGAAGACCGCCCTGGGGAAAGAGAGGACTTCAGCACAGAGAAGGCAGGCTTCTGAACCACTGTCTCCTCCCACCCCAAAAGCAATCTCCCCGAGTAGGATATCGGTACCAAGCTATCCAATGCAAAAGCACCAAGGCACAGAGATGGCTCCGAAACCTTTGAGTCTATCTCAGCACCTCGGATCCAACTAAGAAGCTTTGGCTCTGAAAGTACTCCGTATCCAAGGATGTCAGAACCGGGACACTCAAGAGTTATCCTCTGATCCGAAGACAGGGTTATCGGATCCAAGCCAGATGGACCCGAAAGACTCAGATCCAGGGATTTTGAAGCTTCTCTGATCCCTTTGGTTGGAGTCCGAGGTGGTGGTGTGGTGGAAGGACAGACCTCCAGACCCGAAGTGGTAGGAGCCAGTAACACACCCATCTGGATCTGTGCAACAAAAACATCCTCATCATCCTAGCCTCATCTTCTTCAGACAAATTTCTGGAGGAACGAGATGAGGCCAGGGATGGTGACTTAGTATGGTTCCTTTCTATAAAAGGAGATGGGATCCTGGAAGGAACTGCATCAACAGATGAAGAACAGGTCCTAGGCTATACAATAGATCTGACACAGTCCGCTCCAAATATTTTTTGGTCGGCTCAGAGAATTTCGGATCCTTAAAAAACTTTTACTTCGGATCTGAGGGGGAAGAGGTTTGAGACCTCCTAGAATCAGACTTAGTCCTCTTGCTGGACAACTAGAAGGATGGAGTTGAGGAAGCAGAAGCAACAGGAGATTCTGACTCTTTGGACTTAAGCTTGGGGGATTGAGCCCCTGTAATAGCTTCGCCAAAAGATAAAGGCAACAAACCTTTCAGTATTAATTTGTTCCTTCCGTCCACTAAAGCATTGGGATCAAAACTGTGTGCAGAACAGTCTTCTTGTAGGTGCTGCAGATCTAAACAGTAAAGGCAAAGACTGTGGGCATCCAAAACAGGCAACTTGTACCCACACTTTGTACATTTTTTGAAGCCATAAGGGCCCTTCTCAGCCATCCTTCAAACAAAAAGGATAAAAGGGATAGGAAAGATTTTTATTAGCAGGGAACAAAGAGAGGAAAAGGTATTACCAGCAATGGTAATTAAGAATACACTTACATGTAGAAGAAAAGAAGGGATAGATACCAGCGATGGTATTTACAGAGATACTATAAGTACAAGGATAAGGGATTAATATAAATAAAATAAAGTAGAAAAGGAAGAACATAAAGTGCAGAAAGACAAATCTAACTTGTATGAAAAATTAGAGATGAAGTTCAAGAGCTATGGCTGACCATATCCTTTCATGAAAGCAGGAAACGATATCCAAGGTATGTTAGGGTTGGTGCATTATGGGTAAGGGAGACGCTCAAGAGCTTTTTTGGCCACGAGCTTTAGTAATGGCAGAGGATCTGAACCCAACAGTTGATCACAGAATAAAAACTGATGACATCAGATCATGTTTTAAGATGGATAACCTTAATTTTAGGTTAGGTAATGCCGGTGGATGTAGCTGTCAATTGGGGACAATTGCTCCTATAAGAGGGGTTAAAATCCATTATTTGAAGATGTACACAATTTTGTGTCTTTGTTTTAAAGTAAAAGGTTACTTTTTTCTTTGTTTTTGTTTGGGGAGGTTTCATTAAATAAAATGTCTTGTAAAATGTGACATAGGTCAAATGGAGATGACGACAACAACCAACTTTATAAAAGATCAACCTGCCAAACATTAGTGGGTGCATGAAACACAAAAGCTGGAAGCAGACTTTTAAAAAATGTCACATATAATAGGTGGAAATAGCTTCTTATCATAACGGCTATTCTATTCACATTTTGGAAAGTGAAAAGCCTCACATGTATAGACAAAAAGGAAAGAGTACGGAATTACATTAAGAAATGCAGAGTGCAAATAGCAATGCTACAGGAGACACATCTGGAAAGAAGTGAGCATGCAAATTTGATAAAGAAAGGATTTCAGGATAGATATTCTGCAGAGTATAAGGGGCAAAGGAAAAGGGGAGTGCTTATACTAATTACTAGAGCAGGTCCAAAACAGAGAGAAGAGGGAAAAATATAATGATAGATTTGTGGTAGTAAGAGGCTACTGGCAAGGGAGGAGGAATACACTGGTATTTATATTCCACCTAAAACTTCTATTATGGAATTTAAGAAGATTTTGGGAGAAATGACCAGCCTGCAGCAGGGAATATGACTTATAGGTGGAGACTGAAATGTGATTTGCAAAAGTGAGATGTATCTGGGGTGCACAGAAGGGAATATATAACAAAAGAAGGTAGATTTCTGAAGAAATCTGTGAAAATATTTGGTATGGAAGACATGAATTCAGTAGTAGGAACTCTGACAGAAACAACTGCATTTAACTGAATGCTTTGACACACATACATCCCAATAACTATTTCAAATTATACACCAATAACATTTAAGATAAAATGCAGGGTAATGAAGTGAAAAATTAGACAATGGCATTTCCCCACCTACTCGTTAAAGAGAGAGAGGAAATTAAGGAATGGACAGTGGAAATTAATGGAGAGTTATTAGGGAAAACATATTTCTTCATAACTCATAGCTAGTGAGTGAGATAAAATGAAAAAGTTACTTCCAGAATGAGACCAGTGGAATCATCCTGGGCTCTGTGCTGGGATTTCTCCTGTTTGGGATCTACTTTTCTAAAGTACAAGCCAACACCAGGGGCTCTCACTAAGTGTGCAGATGACTGTTGACAGGAACAGTCATCAAAACCCCAAATGACTTAGCCATCCTGCAGTCCCAAACAAATAACTGATGTCAAAATCATGGTCTGAAATAAATGCCAAAAAAATACATTACTGTATCCTTTGGAAAGTCAAATACCACAGAAAATTACATTAACAGCATACCCCTAAGAGTTGATCCAGTTGTTTAGGATTTTGGAGCTTATGTGGACAGTGACCTAACTTGTCAAAATCATGGTCTGAAATAAATGCCAAAAAAATACATTACTGTATCCTTTGGAAAGTCAAATACCACAGAAAATTACATTAACAGCATACCCCTAAGAGTTGATCCAGTTGTTTAGGATTTTGGAGCTTATGTGGACAGTGACCTAACTTTTGACCAGCATTGCATCTCCTGTAGTAAAAATGTCCTTCTATATTGCAAAACAAAGGGATTGTGTCTAGATCTAGGATCATCATTGTCCCCCTTTACTCGGGCCTCATTAGGCCCATCATTGAATATAATGCTCCCTTTGGCACGCATCATTCCAAAGAATTTACTGCATATCAGAAAGTCAAATGACATCAGAAATACTCTGCCTAATGATCCAAGCCTCTACTGCAACATCAATACACAGGGTGGAGGGTAGGCATATTTCACGGAGGATACTGCCGATATGGAACAGAATCCTCATCCACATAAAACAAAGTTTATCCCTGTCCATTTTCAAGCACAATTTATATCTATGGATGAAAAACAGAAAATCTAACACAGGACTGCCTCCTGTACTACTAATGGGTAGATGCATCTCCTAAATGTTTTCTCCCATGCATGGGTCCCCTCAAATTATCTATGGTGTGATCCCAGTTATTCTCATTAGGGATAATATGTAATTATCGACCACAGAAAGGGTAAAAACAATAAATAAACAGAATGAATAGGTTATTTCCAGCATAAAAAGAGAAACTGGCTAGGCTTAAAATGGCCTAAAAGGGCAGTTAGACTAGCATACTTACCCAAGAAACTATGAAAGAGGAGTTTAAAAATATGTTAGACATAAAAGAAAGGTTAAAGCACTGCAGAATATGAGGAATCTCCCAGAACGAGAAGTGGAGCGACTGCAAAATGCTAAAAAGAAAATAAGGGGGTATCTGGATAAAATACATGATTTTAGAAAAATTGATGTTAAGCAACTTTTTTTTTTGATAACTCCAGAGCATAGAGACAGAAAATAAAAGTACTGCTGCCGTCCAAAGGTCCACTTGCAGAAGTAAAACTCCAAATATCCAAAAACAACAAGAGAGGACCACCACGAAGTATAACATGCACAGAATTTATTACAAATATAAAAATAAGCGCTTTCACGTGCTACCAGGCACGCTTAATCAGATTTCAAAACCCACTGAATTTCAAGATGTATATATACACCCATTACATCATGAATTAATTAACACATTTAAATAGTCAATAAAGCCATCAATAAACTAGTTAACCCATTGTGACTTTCTAGTTGCTGAATCTTTCAGTTCATACAGTGTCTTCACATCATATTTAAAACTTGTTCACAATCATAAAAAGGTAAGAACCCCTTTTTCTATTAATTTATCAAGTTACATTGCTATACTAATTACCTGAGCAATGATAAAAAAATCAATGGTAAGTACATACATAACCAGAAGATAAAATGAAATAAAATAAAATAAAAACCTCACAATAAACTATGTGGGTGTAATGTTATGTATAAAAACCACATAGTAACATGGTTAAAATGCTGCTGTCTGCCATGCATCTGTGTGCCGCTAAATCAGACTTAATACTAACAAACTGATTCAGACCTGGTTCTACACGCGCTCTTACTCTAAAAATCTAACATAACTCAACTGACTCCAAATGATTCATTCTATCACCACCCCGCTTATTATTAATAACCATTTGTAAAACTCTAAACTTAAAGGCATGATCTGTGTAAACTGCGATACGCTTGGCTAATGCATTGAGTTGATTCATTTCCCTGATATCATATATATGGTTATACATCCTGCCTTTTAACTTTCTGGATGTCATACCTACATAAAACACCATGCATTTCGTGCATGTTGCCAAGTAGACCAGATTCATACTGTTACAAGTCGCATAAAATTTAGGTGTAAATGTATACTCCAGAAAAGGGTGGGTAAAATACTGTCCATCAACAGTGTAACTGCACATATTACATCTATTGCAAGGGAAAGTACCTACTCGTGGTAATTCCCTGTGTGTCCCTTTTTGTTCTGTGTTTGTCCTTTCTACACAAAGCAACCTTTTAAGGTTCTTGCTGTTCCTATATCTGAACTTTGGTGTTTCTCCTACCAAGCTAGAAATAGAGGGGTCTATAGTCAGAACATCCCAATTCCTTTTTATAACTTCAACTATTTTCTTGTCATTTGTGTATCTAGTTGTAAATGCTATAATAACTCCAGAGCATAAAAGCTTTTAGCACAATGACTTCTGCAACAAAGCAGAAAGGTTGTTGACAAACGTAGGGAGCCTATAACAAGAAAAATAAGCAGAAATTTTGTAGAGGTACCAGACACATTTTGCAAATTTTGTGAAAACGCTGTATAAAAATGTGGAAATCAAGAAAGAGCACAAATAAAAATATTTATGAAAGACTTGGGTACACCAAAGGTAGAGGTAGAGAAGGGTCAACAATTAAGATAGAAGATGGGATAAAAATGGTCATGTACAATCTGCAGGAAAGTCTAAAAAAATAGATGGTATTCCTGAGGAAGTCTGGAAGTTAGGAGGGAAGAAATTGATAAATATCTGGAAGGTTTTGTTTAACAGTATTTCAAAAGGAGGGGAGGCGCTAACATCCGGGAAGAAAGCCGAGATGGATGCAATACCTAAAGATGGTAAAGACCCATCAGACTCTGCTTCATATAAGCCCATTTCAATTTTAAACCACAATTATATAGTGTTTATGTCTATAATAGGTAAAATAATGTCAAAGGTCTCGTCAAGATTGGCGGATGTGGATCAATGTTGTTTTGTGGAAATGAGGCAAACACTGGACAACATTAATAGAACAATGATGATCAAGAGGGAAGCAGTGTGCAAAAAAATATTGCTGTTGGTGGGCCTTGATGTAAAGAAAGCTTTTAAGAGAGTAAACTGGGATTTTACAAGTAGCACAATGGAAGCATTTGCATTTCCTGATACAATAATGAAGTTAATTAGAAGGATATATGAGGTATTGAAGTGGGAGGGTTACTGTCTGAAAAGTTGTGTCTGATCAGAGGAACCAGGCAAGCATGTCCTCTTTCCCCTTTCGTATTCACTTTATATTTAGAACCATTGACAAAAAATAAATACGAACTCAGAAATTCAAGGATATTATTGACATGGTGTTCAAGAAATGTTGGCTTTATTGGCAGACAATATTATTTTCTACCTGATAAAACTAGAAAAGAATATCCCAGTGTTGTAGAACATCTTCAGGCATTTCCAAGTCTTTTCAGAATACAACATTAACGAAGATATATTATATAGTTGCAAAATATGTACCCAAGCACAAATTATTCCAACAATACCAATACTTATAGGGACACGATAAAATGAAGTATTAAGGAGTATGGATTAAAAATGATTCTGTTATGGCAGCTAAGGCTATGTGGGAAGAGATTAAACCGAAGATAATGTTGTTTGTCTTTTCGGCTTTTCCCGATTAGGTGTTGCCACAGCGGAACTGAAAAAGAAAAGTTCTTGTTTATGGATATGGACAGCAATACACAAGCAGTAAAAATGTTTTCGGCCCCTTTAGTTTTATATATAGATCGGGTATATTTTTATCAACCAGAGGAGAAGTTGTGGACAATAATTAATAAAAACAGTTCAAAAAATGTATCTGGGAGGGAAAGAGAGTAAGGATAAAGTGGGAAAATTTGATCCTTCCAACAGAACATTATGATTACCTAATTTGAAGGGATATTTTAGAGCTACATAGTTAAAGGTCATATACTTAAAAGAAGAAAACAAAATTCAAAGTGAAAAATGATGATGAAACAAGAAATAGAGTGGGAATTTGAATGCAGATCCTTAAGGAGAACAACAATCATCATACAGAATATTTTATATATATATATATATATATATATATATATATATATATATATATATATATATAAAAACGCACCAGAAAAGTATTCTCAGAACTAAGCAAACACTAGAATGGAGAAAGGAGATTTTGCTGATAGGGATGACTGCAATTACATTGGAGAAAACCAGCAAAGGAAATAAGTTATTAGGAACAAATAAAACAAAAGGGAAAGGAAACAGAATGGGAAGAGGACAACAAGACATTTGGAATGCAGGCTAGAGACGCCTTCCTTATCATGAACTGATATGACAGTATAGGCAAAGAGAAAAGGACAGAGAAATCCTAAGAGAAAAACTTGCTCTGTTACAGTTTTATTTGAATCTAGAACAGAAGGTGCTGTTAAAAAAAGGATAATAAGTAAAATATCAGAAGAGGTTGGAAAAGATTGAGAAGATTATCGCCCCATTGGCCTGACATGTCTGATATGTAAGGCTCTGGAGCGCATTATCATGGACCTAATTAACAAGGATATAGAGACTCTCCAAACTCTGGATCCCAGGCAATTTGTTTTGGTGAAGGGTAGATCATACCTGCTCAACCTGGTTGACTTCTCTGAGTCAGTCACCAGAGCTGTGGATGAGGGCAAGGCAGTTCGTACAGTCTACCTCGATGTGGCCAAGGCCTTTGGTACCATTCCCCACTCAGGAATTATTAATAGATTCACCAAACTAGGCATCAACCCCTATATATCACTAGGTGGGTTGCAAATTGGCTCACAGATACAACCCACAGTGTGAAAGTAGCAGACTCCAAGTCAGACTGCCGACCAGTCACGAATGGAGTCCCACAGGGATCGGTCCTGGGTCCTCTCCTGTTTGGCATCTACTTCTCAGAAGTCCAGGCCAACACAAACAGACTCTGGCTGACCAAGTTCGCCGACGATTGCAAGCTGGGAGCCATTATTTATTTATTTACATTTGTTGACCGGGAGTGTCTGACTGGACGTAGGCCCATTTTCAACAGAGGCCCGGGGAGAAAAGCTCCACGGTTAAAATAAACAGACAGTAGTTACATTGGATTACATAGCGATTAACAATTTAACATAGCAATTACTTACAACATATTTATAGATGAAGAACATAGTACATCAGTAGACAACTAGAATCTTTATCTGTGAAGTACTTAACAGACATTAACAAATGTTACAATAACAAGTTCCTGCTGTATAAGTACTAGGCTTATGAGCATCTGAGCTTGCTATAATCAAGGTAGTTAGAGTGGAAAGAAAGGTAGTGGTTGGATGGGGTGGGTGATATTAGAGTGGGAGTTGCAAGGGCACAGCCAGCATGTTTTAGGTGCGCTTTTAGTAAAGTTTTGAAGTGGGTGCATGATGGTATGGAGGTAATTGTGGGTGGGAGGGAGTTCCATAATTTGGCTATGGTGCAAGAGAATAGTGCTTCACTGGCAGAGTTATTGGCTTTAGTGATCTGCAAGTGATTTTTGCTGCTGGATCTTAGTGGTCTGGTGGTGCGATAGGGTTGGTGTAGATTCTGGAGGGATGGGACATTTAGTGGATGGTTTACTAATTTGTGGGTGAGTGAGAGTGGATACCACTAAAGGAGGTGAGGAAGTTCAAGCCAGCCCAGTTCAGCAAGTGAGAGACAGTGGTGACTACGGTAGGATGCCCCTGTGGCGAATTTGGCGATTTTGTTGTAGCAGGTCTCTAGCTTGTTTAGATTGCATTGCCTTAGGTTGGTATATATTGGAGAGGCATAAAGTAGGGTGGAGATAAGGTGGGAATTTGCTATTGAAATCTTTGCTGCTTTGGTCAGAAGTTGCTTATTTCTGTATAACGCTCCTAGTTTTTTGTGGACTTTTTTTATGGTCATGGATATGTGAATGTCAAATTTTAGTTTATTGTCTATTTCCACTCCTAGCAATTTGGTGTGTTCAGTTGGGTATATAGTGGTGTTGTCTTTTGCTGTGATGTTAAAGTGAGAGTTGTTTTGAGTATGTTTGGTGGGTTGGAAGAGTAGTAGTTTAGTTTTGTTTGGGTTGAGTATTAATTGGGCATCAGATAACCAAGTTTCAGAGGAAAAGGCTTCCTGTGTGACTTTTTGCAGTTTGGGTAGGGACTGGACTAAGGAGATGATGGTTGAGTCATCTGCGTATTTTAAGTGTGTGCCATGTTTGGTGGCAGAGGCTAGATTATTGGTGTAAACAGAGAAGAGCAGGGGTCCAAGGATGGTCCCTTGGGGAACCCCTATGGAGACAGGTAGTTGGGGAGATATGTCATTCTGCCATACAACGGATTGTTGGCAGTCAGACAGGTAACTCTGAAACCAGTTGGTGACTAATTGAGAGAAGGATAGGTTATGGAGGACAGAGATAAGTTGTTTGTGTGGGATCATGTCAAATGCTTTAGATATGTCTAGGAAAGTAGCAGAGGAGAGATAGCCATTGTTTTTATGCTGAAGGATAGTGTTAGTAAAGGAGAGTAAGGCAGTGGTGGTGCTATGTTTCGAACCATGCTGAGTATTTGAAAGGAGGTGGTTAGTAAGGAGGTAGTCTGAGACCGGAGAGTGTATGCATCTCTCTGGTATTTTGGAGAGTGGAGAGAGAAATAGCTATGGGGCGGTAATTGGTTAGTTCTGTGGAGGGTCCGCCTTTGTGGAGGGGAATTATATGTGATACTTTCCACAGTGTGGGAATGTAACTTTCTGACGGAGATCGGTTAATCAGGATGGATACTAGGTAGGCAAGAGCATCAGCTGCGATTTGTAGGTATTCACTTGGGAGGTTGTCTGCTGCTAATTTGGTGGGTTTAAGTTTAGTTAAAAGTTTTTTTATGTTGGAGGTAGGTACAGGAGAAAAAGAGAAGGCAGTGGGGAGATTACTAGTTGAAGGTGTGCATTATATGCAGGTTGAGCATTACTAACTCCCCCAAGTGATGTAGACATCCTACAGAAAGGCCTCACCAAGACCAACTGGTGTCGAAACCATGGCCTTAAGCTTAATGCCAAAAAATGCATTGTCATTCCCTTTGGGGAAAAATTCTGTTCCCACTAATTACCACATTGATGGTAGCCCACTGAAGGCATTATTAAGAGATCTGGGGACAAAGGTTGACAGCAACCTCTCCTTCGACCACCACATTGCTACTGTGGTCAGAAAGTCCTTCTATGTGGCACATCTCATTACCAAGGATTTTGCATCCAGGAAGAAAGCAGTCATTCTCCCTCTACTCTTCCTTCATTAGACCAATCATCGAGCATAATGCCCCATTTGGCATGTACCTCACTAAAAACCTGCAACAGCTGGAAAGGCCACAAAAGTACCTCATGAAGAGGATCCTAGGCCTTAAACACATGCCCTACATGGACAGACTCAAAAAACTCCAACTTTTCTCTGTCTCATATTGTCTATTAAGAAGCGATCTCTGCTTCACTTACAAAGCCATGTCTGACCCAGCCCTGTTAGAAATGTTACATCTAAAGAAATCCCAATCCCTCCGCACCACATGCTCCAGGGACCTCAACCTCATTACCATAATCAACAGAAAGTGCTGGAGGGACAGGTTCATAACCCAGAGACTACCCATGCTCTAGAATAGACTTCTCATACATGTCAAGCGGAGCACCTCATTGGCCCTTTTCAAGAAAAATCATGATGCATGGATGGGAAACAAGGTTCACCCCGGGGATTACTCCAGTCGCTCTACTTGATACAGGCACTGGGAAAGTAAAGTTGTGTACACTTACCATAAAAGTAGATGTTCGAGCGTATTCACTGTTGCAGTCATCACATTTGGGTTATCTGCCTGCAGGTAGCCCTCAGCCGGCCTGAATACCAGAGTCGTCGGATGCTGTCGCTTCTTCCATGACGTCAGGGGTATAAAACATGCAGCCGACGCCATTACGTCGTTTTTTTTTGCCCCAGATGTCAGGTGCCCCCACAATAGGAAGCAATTATATGGTAGGGTACACCCCCATCAAAAAGTAAATGCACAAGAAAAAATAAATATACCAAACAAGAAGGAAAGATAGAACCATGAGAAGTCAGGGGGCTGGAGGGAGGATAACCATGACTGCAACAGTGAATACACTCAAACATCTACATTTATGGTAAGTGTGCACAACTGTACTATGTTCTTAGTGTTTCACTGTTGCAGTCATCACATTTGGGTTGATTCCCAAAGCTAAGGAACGGAGGAGGTAGTTAAAGAGCATTAGGGCCAGCTATTAAGCCCTGCAAGACGGCTGTGGCAAATCCAGTTCTGGATTTAGAAAGGATAGGCAGGTGGTAATGCTTGGTGAAGGTATGTACAGAGCTCCAGGTAGCAGCTTCCAGGATGTCCCTGGTAGGAACACCTTTGAGAAATGCCGTAGAGGTAGATGCAGCCAGGGTGGAATGTGATCTTTTTTCCCATGTGGGGTAGGTTTTCCATGGTGCTTGTAGCTTGGAAATGGTTTGCTTTGAAATGGCCTTCCCCTCTGCCTCTGCAGCAAAGCCAACTAGCAGCTGTTCAGATTTTCTGAGAGGCTTAGTCCTAGCCAAATAGAATCTAAGTTGTCTGTGCACAACTAGAGAGTGCAGTATTCGTTCCCCTTTGTTTTGTGGATTAGGGAAAAAGGTAGGCAAATGAATGGACTGATTTAGGGCCACACTAGACACCACCTTGGGCATAAAGGAAGGATTAGTCCCGAGGGAAATTGTTTTAGCAAGGTGAGAGAGGAGAGTGGTGGCTCAGTACTATAATGTGCTGAAATGGCAGAGGCATGAATTTTAATTGACGAGAAGGATAGGCCCTTGTGGAGCATTTCTGGTAAGTACTCTAGAATATGAGGTAAGCTGGGCACCATTGTGCCCATCCCCTGAGCCTGGCTCCAGGAACAGTAGCTTTTCCACTTTTCAGCATAGGATTTTCTAGTCTAGCCTCCTTGCCTCCAGAATGACATCCAGCACCTGCTACTGAGGGATGCTAGAGAAGAGCTCAAGGAATTAGCCAGGCTGCAAGGTTCAGGGTTTGAAGCTGAGGGTGCAGAATCTGGCCGGCCTGCTGGGACAGCAGGGAAGGGGTCTGAGGCAGGTGCCATGGTTGTAGCAGTGTCATACTGCACAAGAGGGGGTACCCAGTGCTGGCATGGCCAGTCTGGTGCAATCAGTATTGTCCTTGGCTTATCCTGTTTGATCTTTAGCAGAACATTCGTGAGGAGAGGCAGAGGGGGAAAGGCATAAACCAAGAGGCTTTCCTAGGTAAAGGACTGGGCATCCACTTTCCATGCTTGACTGTAGGGAGTTCTTGTGCAGAATTTGTTCAATTGGTAGTTCTGAGGGGAGACAAACAGGTCTACCTCTGGAGTCCCCAATTTGTTCTTCAAGAGGTTGAATATTTTGGGTTCTAGTTTCCATTCGTGTGGATTTAGTTTGCCTGGCAGGAATTGTGCTTGTAGGTGTACTTGGTGTCTCAAGGTTGTGTTCCACAGAGCCATGGCTAGTCTTCAGAGAGGGTAGGAGTGGGTTCCCCCCTTCTTGTTTATGTACCACATAACTGTGGTGTTGTCTGTCTTTACCAATAGTTGTCCTGGAAGAGTACAGTCTTTGAAGGTTGTCAGAGCATTCTGTACAGCTAACATTTCTTTATGATTGATATGCAGGTGCATCTGTCTCGGGTTCCATTTGCCCTGAATGCACTGCCCTGCCATGTGAGCCCCCCATGCACAGTCTAATGCGTCTGTTGGGGTTTGGGCAGCAGGGGGTAGAGTGAAAGGGAGTCCTTTGTTGTGGTAGCAGGCCTCTGCCCACCAAAGGAACTCTGTCCTTAGACAAGGAATGATAGGAATCATTGTTCCCAGGTCCTGAGAATGTTGACAACATAGGCTTTTTAGATACCATTGGAATTTCCTCATATGCAGTCTTGCATATGGAATTAGCAGAATTCAAGAGGCCATGAACCCCAGAGCTTGCAGTACTTTCCTTGCAGATAGCTGGGTTTTTGTGGCCAATAGTTTGAAGTAGGTTGTCAAATAAACTTGTTTCTCCGGAGTGAGGAACGCCATCTGGGAAGTTGTGTTCAAGCTTGCTCCCAGGAATACAATCTGTTGGCAGGGTACTAGGTGAGATTTCTTTTCGTTTATGGTGTAACCCCAGTGAGGTTAGAAGTTTCTTTACGAATGCCAGGTGTTGCAATAGCAAGTCCTGGCTTTCTGCCTGAATCAGACAATCGTCAAAGTATGGGTAAATTTGAATATTTCTCTGCCTACAAAATGCAATGGCTGGAGCTAGACACTTTGTGAACACCCTGGGCGCAGTAGATAAGCCAAATGGAAGTGCAGAGAACTGAAAGTGTATGGAGCCCACCCTGAAACGTAGGTATTGTCTGCAGGATCCTCTTATTAGGATGTGCAGGTAAGCTTCCTTTAAGTCTAGGGTTGCCAGCCAGGCATTCTTGGCTAGCCTAGGAAGAAGCTGTTGAAGAGTTAGCATTTTGAAATCACCAGAAAGGTGTTGAGAACAGAGAGGTCCAGTATAGGATACCAGGAGTGGTCTTTTCTGGGTACCAGAAAAAGTCTGGAATAAAAACTTTATCCCTTTTGTTCTGCTGGGACAGGTTGAATAGCTCTGATACTGAGGAGAGAGAAAACCTGCTGCTGGGCCTCCGCCCATTGATTTGGGGTTGGTAGTGTGTGGAAGTGGAATCTGTATCCTTGGGAAACTAAGTTCAAAACCCATTTGCCCTGGGTAATGAGCTCCCAGTTTTTTGCAGGCAGGGCAGGCTTTCCTCCTAAGGGAGCAAGTAGTTGAGCAGGGCTTGGAAGGGTTAAGGTTAAGTCATTGTGCCATTTTTCCATAAGGGGGTGGCTTACTACTCCCTGCTTTGGAAGTGGGAGCCCCCCACTGCTTAGGTCTGTGTGTAGCCTGAGACTGAAGTCTTGGTGGTCTGCTGATCCTGGGTTTGGACTGAGAAGGCCTGGAAGGGACCGGAAAGGACCAGTTCTTTGAAGGCCAATGCCTACTGAATCTGGGAGGCTGTACTTGTAGGAAATCTTCAACATCTTGCATTGATTTAGCTTTTTCCTCTATCCTTTTGAGGAGTTCTGCTTTGCTGCCAAAAAGGCGGTCTTGGTTTTAGGGAACATCCAGTAATTTAGCTTTAACATGAAATGGCAAGTTTTGTTCCTTAAGCCAAGCATGCCTTCTAAGTACAGACCCAGTGACAGCAGCCCTGCAAGATGCTTCTAAAGCGTCAAAACCACATTGCAAAGTATGTTTACCAACTTGTTCTGCAGAATGCATTAAATCTTGCAAGTCTTTGTGTTCAGCACAGTCAAGAATCAAAATAATTTTCTGTTTAAATAGTCCCATAATATGCTGCTGATACTTTAACATATGAAACTGGCAATTTAAAGCCCTAATGGCCAAAGTAGCAGAAGTGTCTACCTTCTTACCCCATCTGTCTAAGGCTCTAGAATCTCTATCAGAAGGGGTATGATTTTTGACAGCAGTAGCCTTAATGCCTTTTGCTCCTTGGAAAATGGTCTCTGGATCCGCAGTAGGATTCTTGAAGAGGAACTTGTGAGAGTCAGGTTCTCTGTAGTACCAGACAGGTTTTCCGGGAGCAGGAAGTAAAGTGTCTGGGGTAAGGCTAGATTCCAAGAAAGCATCATTTACAATGTCCAGAACAGGAGGGATAGCTAAAGGCCTGTGTTGCGGTAGGAGTAAAAATTCCCCAAGTCTCTTTTTGGACTCAGAATAGTCCTGGCTTTCCAAGTAGAAATGCTCCCTAAGGGTATGCAAGATTTCAACAAAAGAAAAATCTTCTGGAGGGGAAGCAGAGGGAATGGAATCATTTGCATCAGAATCCTCATAAGTAGATAACGGCAAATCCTGGTAATCAGAAGGAGCAGAGATATCAGATTCCTGATCAGAAGAATCAGAAGGAAAATCAGTTCTAGGTCTCTTACAGGAGGAAGGCTAGCTTCCCCTAATTAAGGTAATAAGGTCTTCAGCCATTCTAAGCATTTGTTTTTGAGGCATATGGGCCGGAGTCTGCAGTTTAGTCGTCGTTTTTCTAGGCGTAGTGCGAGTTTCTTGCCTGAGGAATTCGGTACTTCTGGATGGAAACGATGGTGTCGGTTTAATATGAAAGTCTGTAGGCCTGAATACACCCTCAGAAGCCGGTGCCTGCACAACGGCTCCAGACCCATCCAAGGTAGACACATCCACAGGTTCCATAGTCGAAGAAGCATCTTGCGGCATACCAGACTTCGAATGGGTCTCAGTAGAGGCCTGCGAATCTGTGGTAGCAGGCATCAGGGGCTGCAAAAGCACCTCACTGAGTACCGGCGGACTGGCGACTGGCTTAATGGAAGTGTCGTCGGCAGTTTTGGACTGATGCAGTCCATCTTTATCCTTACATTTTTTCGGAAGATCGGTAGTCGGATGGTTTAATGAAGCCATTTCAGAGTAAGGAGATCGAAAACTAAAGTATTTGGCTACAAAAATAGCCCAATGACGAATAGTTCGGGCGTTGAACAAGGCACAAAACCGACAGCGAGGGACGTCGTGGTCTGGACCTAAACAGGTGATGCAGTAAGAATGAAAATCTCTATGAGGTATTTGCTTTCCACAGGCAAGACAATTGTTAACTTTTACTGACATCGGTTAGAGCAAGGAAAAAGGATCCCCAACGGGTTACTTAGCTTTTTTTTTGAAGGCTTCGGGCCTGACACTCCAAAACAAAAATTTCAGGAGACGGCCGACAGGCACTTGCAAACTGCTTCTGCTTCGGGCACCACATGGCAAGAAAGACTTGATGTAATGGCGTCAGCTGCATGTTTTATACCCCCCGATGACCTGACGTCATGGAAGAAGCAACAGCATCCGACGCAGAAATCCGAAGATTCTGGTATTCAGGCCGGCTGAGGGCTGTCTGCAGGCAGATAACCCATATGTGATGACTGCAACAGTGAAACATGAAGAATATCTAATGGAGGCATGATACCAGGGCACTTCTATGAGCTAGGCTTGTAAAGGCTCCAGGGCCACTGACCTAGTACACACCTATGAACCTACAACAGAAATATCAGATAAACAATTTACAAGGAAACAACTGCAGGACATATTCAATTAACAAATCCTGCTGTACAATACCAGTCTAGTCGGTTATTTGTGCTTTCATAAAGAAAATATAGTCTCTTCCTTCCAGTTTCTCAGCTACAGCAGAAAATCTCAGGTTTCCTCTGTGGGTTTTGACTTGTAACTACTTTTGAATCAGCTATCCTTGGAGAAGTCATACTCAGCCAGGTTTTCCTTAATTTCGTACTTTGATTTTTGCAGTTTTAATCAGTTCGTCTGAATAGCTAGCTAAATCTTTTTATTTTTTTTCCAGCCTTTTGATATTTGAGTTAATATACTCCTTCAGTGCTTCATTTATTTTAAACCCCTATGAGTACATTTGATTTTTTCCCTCTAAATTACTGGAAGCCATCTCTTGTACCACAGCTGAAGCTTGAAGTGCTTTTTGCCAAATAGCTGCAGGACTCTTTCCAGTCAGTGTTTTCTCTTCACCTTTTCTAGATGACTTTCTTTTTCATGTACTCCAAATTTCTTCTCTGCTGGCATGCAAGCAGTGTACTTACTAGCCGGTAAATGAGTTTTACTCCAGCTGATAGAATTACTAATGCTTCTCTTTCAGTTTCTATTTTCACACTGGGTGAGCTGAAATTAACCTGCTGATCAGTGTGCAGCCATCTTGGAAGTCCTCATGTCCACCCTGTACTGAAGAAATATATGTAGGATAGATTATGGAAACTCAAAAGTGTGTTTATGGGCTGACAGGTGAACTACTCTTCATCTTATTTCAGCCTTTCCCGGTTAGGGGTCGCCACATCGGATCACCTGTCCGCTCAGGATTACTCAGAAGAGACAATCCTACAGGTTGCCCTGCTGTGTTTTACTGACCACAGGGAACAAGAGCCAGTGAAGTGCTCAACTGTCATGTGCATGTCTTAGTATGGGGTGACTTGCAAAGCTTTGTTTTGGTAATTATTTCCTACCTGAAAGTTATCAATAAAACTGGCTGGGAAGAGCATGACCACTTTTGTTCCATGGGACTAGACTTTGTTATTATTGGTGGAATGGTGCTGGTACACCAAGAGAGTCGCACTAAAACATCCAACTATTTTTATCTACAATGAATAGTCATGGACATTGCAGTGTAATTCTTTCCTTATATCAAATGAGATGTATTTGCATACGATCAAACATAGCAAACATTCCCAGATCCTTAAGGAGAGCAACAGTCATACAGATTACATCCATAAAAGAGCAGAAAGTACACTAAGAACTAACCCAACATAGAAATGGAGAAAGGAAATTCTGCTGATAGCGGTGACTGAAAATAGGGATACAGCCAATAGGCAAAGGGGCAGGAATTTACTGGGGGAAGGTGGCAAAGGAACCAAGCTATTGGGAACAACTAATTAGAGATGGAAAGGTAATAGAATGGGAAGAGGCCAAGAAAACATTTGGACTGCAGGCTAGAGATTGCCTTCCCTGCCAGGGACTGATATTAGAGTATAAGCAAAGAGAAAAGTATGGCAAAATACTAAGTGAAAGACATTAATGGTTGAGTTTTTACTCAAATCTAGAACAAAAGCTGCTGTTAGAAAAAGGGATAATTATTGGGGGATATAAAATATTGCATGATAACTATAGGAAAAAAATAACAGGAGGCCAGAAAACATTGCGGAAAGAGATCCGATAAGAAATTTACAATGAATTAATGGAAGGACATATGTATGGCTCCCAAATATGCAACAAAGACTACAAGATTTAGGATTTTTCCCTAGAAGTGTTTGCACAGGTACTTTTACATCCCAAGCAGACTACAAAGATTTTTTTTCCTCGGGTAAATGGCAAATGTTAGAGGTGCAATAGGGAAGAAAGAAGTACTTTGGAAGCACATGCTTTCAAATTGTGATGAGTTGTTCAATTTTAAAAATTCTCTGGAGTACTCTGTCAGGAACACAAATGAGTGTAATGAAGGAAATTATTTTTTGAGCTGGGATACATGATCTGAACTGCCTAGACATAAAGGACATGTTAAGTTTAATTCTGATGGCTGTCACAAAGGCAATTAGTAGAAAATGGAAATCAAAGTCAAAACCAACCATACCTGAAGTAGTGAATATTGTAACATAGATAAAAGTACAGGAAGTGGGATATTTAGAAAACGGTAGCAGTAAAATACATAGAAAAAATGGAAATTGTGAGAATACATGCTGAAAAACATTTTTCAAGGAAAAATAAGGTTTCAGAGAAGGCAGGAATTGAACAAGTTATGTAACGTTGGATTGATTACATTGCATACAACAATACATGTTAAATATAATGTTTGTAAATGTGAAATTGTTAACATGGTTTGATTATTTTTATATAAATGTAAGTTTGCTCATGTCACAAGTGATAAATTCCCTGGGCTACCAGGTAAAGTTAACCAGATGTCAACTCTTGATTCTTCTTTCTGGGCATCCAGCACAAGAAATACCACTGTACACACAATTCATGAAACAATCAGTGAAAATACCACTGTACACACAATTCATGAAACAAACAGTAAAAATACTACTGTACACACAATTCATGAAACAAACAGTAAAAATGCCACTGTACACACAATTCATGAAACAAACAGTAAAAATACCACTGTACACACAATTCATGAAACAAACAGTAAAGACCGTTTGTAAAATCCATTCAGCAAAAGCAACTCTAAAATTACAACCCTTGGGGAAGGATGAATCCCTGAAACAAGTCATCAGTGAGGTTTACATGGAAACTTCTCAGGTGGAAGCACTCAAGGGGAATATCTGATTGTTTTGGTGAGAGAATGTGGAGTTGTATTAGGAGATTATATAACTACAGACGTTCACCTATGTGCATTACTGCAGTACTGGTAACACTTGGAGACTTTTGCTGCCAAAGGCCTAATATCTGGCATAAACTCCAGATGTCCTCCCTCCCTGACATCCCGCCAGGCCAAGCAGATGTCCTTCCACCTGGAATTTGGTTGTGTCCTCTGTCAGCTCAAGGTGTATGTGTTGAGACCACAGCATGCATCACCCAGGTGGTATATCCCCCAGCAATGGCACCTTATCAGAAGGACCCCCCCCCCCCCAAAGCTGTCTCTCCAGATACTACAGCAATTTGGATAGGGACACTTCTTAAGGGTAACACAGAGGAAAGGTAAAACAACTCAACATTTTTGTACAGAATTTACACAAACAGTAGATCATATAACATTAGTAGGCAGACTAGAAAATTAAACAATTACCCAATCTAAAAAATAACAATACAGTTTCAGTTCAGCAGCTCCCAAGATGTCAGTGTTTATTCTTATATTATCATCCTTAAGGACATCCGAGTTTACCCACAATTGCAGTTCTTACACTTCAAGTTATAGTAATACATAGCTCTTTTCCTCACTGGGACTTTCCTTTCAGCAAGGAACAGCAAAGCAGATTGATGTCCTTTCAGATTTAATCCATCTGCATCATAATTTCTAGGAAAACTTGTACTACTCTTCTCCTGTAGTATGCTGGACACCTTCAGACCAGAGGGTCTCATATTCCAATGTCAATCTGGCGCATTTCTAGTTGCTTTTTTCCACTGGATCTTCTTGGCAATAATACTAGTGTGGATTGCCATTGTCTTTTCCAATGGGCCGTATTTGGTTTGTACTGTCTACTGCACATCCTGGGTGGCCTTACAAGGTATAGCTCATGACTTCACTAAGATACACAAAACCCTTTACCACAAGGTAAAAGTCTGGAAGGATTATAATACAGCAAAACCTTCCTGTAAGCCCAAGACTTCACATGTTCAACACAATTTCTTCAAACGGGACTATGACTTTTGAAAGGCCAAAATAAAAGGCACAGCACTAAAACACAAAAGAAATGACTTATTTATGGCAGAGTTTAAGGAAACATGGTTTCTTCTTTCTTTACATCCACAACTCAACATGCTTCAGATAAGGCCTGGTTAAATCTCGGTGGCACACTACCAAGGATGACACTGAAACAAAGGTAATCTAATGTCACAGAAAATCATTATGATCCACTAAATTTGCTCTAGTAATCCGCCTGTACTATTGCACTCACTCAGCAACTATGCCAATCCACAGCTGGGTACGCCTGCATCCTTTACAAAGCATATTTTACATTTCCCAGAATATTACAACTGCCACAAAGACTGAACCGCATAAGTTCTGTGGACTTCCACCATTCCTTATCTCAGTGTTTTTTTGTTTTTTTCTTGCCTAGGAAAAGGATTCGTCAGAACTATAAGCAGTACTCCAGAGGGTGGTTCCAATAAGGATAGGGTGGCACTCTTTAAACATTAGAAACATTCCACCTCTTGCAAAACTGAGCTGCCCGTATTGCAGCACAGTCTAAAACTACGAAGGTCACAGAGTTACCTCGAAAATTGTTCAGGTGCCACAGTGCTCTCTCTCAAACAAAGAAACAATAAAACATTGAACTTACTACTTTTCTACCCAAGGAATGGATTTTTGTTTCTTGCTATCTGAACTGGTTCCTGCTGCAGCTGCACTCTTTTCCTTCAAAGGCTTTGTACTGATAGACGAAGTACCTTTCAGAAAGGCTTGCATGATTCAGTCTGAAAAGAAACACCATAAAATACAAATGCAGATTACCATAGCAGAATGCAAATTGATTCAAAACATTGGTGTACATACTTGAAAGCATTTTCCCAACAGCTCATTCATATACTTCTCAGAGTATTTGGTCAGTCACTCCTCCCTCCCCCCTCTATTATAGCTCTTGCCCCCTGTGTTAATAACAAGCACCAACCTACTTCTCCAGACACAGATGTATACTCTGTCACTGATGAGAGATCAGACCTAAGAGGTGTTACAAAGGCCGCAACTGCTAAACCACTCAAATACAGACAAGCGCTCAAATCAGTATACAATCTGTACTCCAAGAATCAGTGCGACACCCCTGCACTGGCCCAGTAATCAAAGAGCCTCAATCCTCACCACTGGCAACAGTAAGGGATGCACACAATGGAAGGATAACAAGTACACACACAGTAAAGTACAATTTCCCTTAAAAGCACAGAGATCACAGTCAGTCTGGGGGCTGGTTTCTCCCTTTTTCTCTAGATCCCCAATAAGACTCCCCTCTGGCACAGCTATAGGGTTAAGATCTCAGCTGAGAGGTCAAGCCAAGACCTCCAGCACCCTCTCTGTACAACCAGTGCTTCGTGTCCCTGCCCAAGTAGCTGACAAACACACACACACTGTCAGATTTGATTTATATACACACACACCTGGGAAAGGCTAGCACAGGTTTACTAGCTATGCCCCCTTCCGCACAGACTATATGGTAGTTATCACTGCCACCAACCCCTACTTATCAGCAACTATAAAGGCCCTTACAAAGGGTGACCAATCCTACTGTGTAATGTTACTACTATCCAAAAGGTAAGTGTGACCAAGACCAAGGCTATTTAGGAGTGGCCTGTACAGTGTCACCAAATACATATGCAAGTACTCTTACAGCTTAAATATGTCTCACAAATACCAGCCATAGAGATATGTTTTATTATTTATTATTAAATATATTTAAAGAACAAGACAATACTTAACTACAGAATTCAGAATCACAGGGAATATTTTAAAACAACATTGCAGGACAGTCTCAAATAAATACAGAAAACATCTAAACTAATCTTTACTATATTCCTATCTATACCTAAAAGAAATTACTTTTCCCTAGTTACTATTAGCAAGGCAAATGCAGAAGAGTGCTGAATGGCTGTTTCTAGGTCCAAGACAAGATACAACATGCCCAGTCTCCCTCTCTGAGAGGGTTCTTAAATTAATATCACATATTACTGCTGGGTTAGCCTGGATGACATCATACTTTGTCACCTGCCTTCAGTTCCCAGTCTAACAGAAACTAACATAATTTTATTATCTCTGTATGAGAAGTACATATCTCTCTCAGACGTTTGCAGAACTTGGAAGTCGTAAAACAACAAAATGCTTTTATATTTGAACCTTAGTAATTATTTCTGTTTCAAGACAACAGAAAACCCTCTAGGATCTAGACATTGTGTCTGCTTCACTGAAACTAAGAGATAACACAATCGTAAAACAATTTCAGCTTATTTTCTTGAAGTTTTGCAAGTTAACTATGTTCCAGCTTCTACTATTAAAACATACATTTGCACAGGTATATAGTTTATATACATTTCTATTCTTTTCCAGAAGGGTACACTGTGGTTACATTCTTGAAACGCAGTACATAACATACAGTTATACTACATTTGCAAGACAAGCCTATGAATCATATTAACATTCACAAATGATATCTTATTTACAAAATTCCAGATAGCTGGGGCTGGCAGTATTACAATCAGCACCACTAGTTTCTAACAAAACAATTAAAAAGAAATAGCATATAGATCAGAGGCTCCTCTAAGGGTCTAAACATGCAATCCATCTTCTAATTAAAGTAGCTGGGTTTTACAACACTATGGGGTCTGCGTCCAAGAGAATATTACACAGTGAAGAAACCATCCAGAAAGTACAGTTTTCTAATGCCCCTAACCCTAGCAGTAAATGTTCTCCTCTTCACTGTTGCAGTATTCTTCACTGAAGGGATCTCCTGCCAAGAATAGTCCAACATGCAATCAGTATACCAAAGCCTTTAGATCTAAAAGATGTCATACATCATGGGACTTCCAAGATGGCTGCATATTGAGTAAGCTTAATTCTAGCACTCCCAGTGTGAAAACAGAAACCTAGCAGAGAAAGCCAGTGAACTCGAACCTAGATTTCCGGGTAAATTTCAGTAACTGGCTAGTAAGTGCACTGCCTGGATGCCAGGAAAGAAAAAAACAAAAGAACTGCAGACAACATGAAGGAAAATAGTCTACAAAAGACGAAGAAAAAACACTGACTGAGAACAGTATTGTAGCTGTTCAGCAAAAAACAGTGAAATTTCCAGACATGACTTCCAGTAACCTGTTGGAAACTATAAGCCAATTGCACACAGACCTGACTAAACTAAATGAAATACGGATGGAATATATCAACTCAAAAATTAAAAGGCTGGAAAAAAATGGAAGAAGCTTGAAAGATATTCAGAGAGAATGATAAAATTCCAAAACTCAGAGGTCAAAATGTAGAAAAGGCTGGCTGAACATCAGACTGCACAAGAGATGTTTTAAAAGATAATAGAATTAGAAGACAGAGCATGCAGGGAAAACCTGAGATTTTCTGCTGTACGAGAGAAGTTGGAAGGAACAGACTATTAATTTTATGAAAGCACAAATAAGCAACTAGACTGGTATTCCACAACAGGAGGTTTTTATTTATTTGGTTTTAAAATAAATAAAAAATCAATTATAAAACAAACAAATAAACTATTTACATAGGTCCACAGCTGATCAATACCATCAGAGCTATGCATCAACAATTAATATTTTTCAAGCAAGTCTAAGTTTAAGCCAAGATTTAAATGAATGTATAATATTAGATGTTTTCATCTTTATAGTATGCAATTCAGTACCGCAAACAATGTTTGCCATACTAATAAATTCAACACTAAAGGGGGTATCTTTACTTTTCCAATGTTTAGTATTAACTTTTCTGGCTATCGCAAGAATAGACCAAAGAAAGGCTGTTGGGTTTTTGGAATTATCTCAAGAATCTGAGCATTAAGATGTAGAAATATCACATCTATCTGACCATACAGCTTGAATAAAGTTATTTCTTTCTTTCTAAAAAGGGGAGATGACTTCACATTCATGTAGCATATGCGTCCAACCAGAGAAGTCTTCATTATTAATTTTTGTGGAGTAGTTCCAATAGGAAATGTCTAAATATGTGAAGCCTAAGTTTATAAATTTGTGAGAAATAGGATTTATTTTTCATTACGTAATTATGGATATTTATTAAGAATTCCAGTAATTTGGGGAACAATTCCTTATCTAGGTTAAATTTCTTATTTACTTTAGTGTTCACAAAGTCTAAATATTTGTAAAATTAACCAATTCTCAGAATCTTGAAAATGTAAAGTCAGATAGACAGATATGTATGTCTGTATATGTAATTAGTACCATTTAAGAATGGATGCCAATAAATTAAAATTACTCTGCTGGTTCAATACTAGCATTTTGTTGAAGTTATGAGTTTCAAAGCATTTGTATATGCAATTGGAAACACAAAATATAAGAACAATAATAGAAAATATTAAGTCTTTAATACAGTGGTTAGAATATGTGAACTTCTGGAAAGAGGAAATGTTACTTAAATAGGGAGCTTGAGAAGAGGGTGTAATAACATTTACACAAAAATCTTTGTTAATAACCAGATAAAGCTATTAGGTACTATTAGTTTATGACTAACATAATTTTATTATCTCTGTATGAGAAGTACTGGTTGTGATATATTTATTATTTACTAACAAATATTTCTTGATGTATAGTTTTCCATTTTGAATCATAATATGAATTTATCCACAATGCTTTAACTTTTACAAATGCTGAAGCAGCATACAACTGACTAGCAGGGGAATCCTATTTCACCATTATCTCAACCTTTTCGGAGAAATCTAAGGAAACTCTTGGTTTATTGGGATGCGAAAAAAAAATAAGTAGAATATTACTTATCCTCATCAATTTTTTTGGTGGAGATATTACTAAAGATTGTAAGCCAAACAACATTTTAGGGAGAATTATCATCTTAATAAGCATTAATCATGCTTCCATGGTAAAGAAGAATTTGTTCCAATTTGTGACTAAACTTACAATTTTATCAACAATCTGTTGAAAGTTTGTATTATTTCTTTACCATTAGACATAATGGTTATCCCAGGGTATTTCATTTGACTGCTATTCCAATTGAAGTTTGATTATTATTTGAATTTAATTTAATAATGTACTTGTTTTATTATGAATAAATCTTAAGTTTGATATTTCTTCAAACTGACGCAAGGGATCACTCTCAGACTGCATTCTCAGCAGCCTAGATAGGGGAAAAGGACTCTCTGCCACGCAGATGCCCAGCAGTCTGTGTGGTGGTGATGTCAACAGAATGGAGGCACTCCGGACTGCAGCAGGCTGGACCAATCAAGGTGGATTCAAATAGCACAAGGTATGCTGGACCAACCTTGCTGCAGCTAACGTACACAGTACTTCAGTAGTGCGGGCTTAATGGATGTGTTTGGATATCGTAGAGGACTGGTCGCTCAATGATGTGTTATGCTCGGGCTCGTTGGCAGAGATGAAGGTGAGCTTCTAGTGTGTGTGTGTGTGTGTGTGTGTGTGTGTGTGTGTGTGTGTGTGTGTGTGTGTGTGTGTGTGTGTAATGCCCCAGTTGCTATATACTGGTGGCTAGAGAGGACTCATGGTGGTGTGGTACAGAATACCTCAGGCTTGAACCCTGTACCTTGTATGCAGGTGGCAAGGGCCTGAATTCCCTACCCACCACCATTTGTAAAAAATTTGCAATTTTTGCCTCACATTTGCTCTTTTCCTCTCAAAATCTGTGGTTTCTATATTTTTGTTAGTCTGTCAGTGGTGCAGGGGTAGCATTGTTGCCTGATAGTTACAGCTTCTCTGGTTTTATTCTTAGCTGGGGTGCTTTCTGTGTGGAGTCTGCATGTCCTCCTATCTTAGTACAGATTTCTGCCTCATATTTGTTCTGCTCCTCTTAAAATCTGTGGATTCTGTATTTCGGTTTCTGAACACAGTCAGTGGTAGCATTGTTGCCCGACAGCTACAGCTTCTTTGGTTTGATTCTTGGCTGGGATGCCTTCTGTGTGGAGTCAACATGTCCTCTCATCTTACAAAGACATGCGTCTGGAGTGTTTCTCCCTGGCCCTGTGCTGAAAATTGGCTTTTGTTCTAAGTCAGACTTTCCTGGTTAACAAATGTTAAATAAAAATGACAGGCATTTGAATTTCAGACTTCATATTCTTCAGAAAGTACATGGTAACAAAACCTTTTATTCTAGCAATTTTCTACGTATACAAGATGGATATTTGAAATGTGTCCCTATTTTCTGGACTGTATTCCCCCATTATTGGCTACGTCCAGGTTTTTTGTGCTATGGTTCAGATGTATGGTGAGAACTGAATTCACTAAATGGTGGCCATTTAAATTTCAGTCTTCCTCTTTTTCACAAAACAGCTGATTTGGCATAGTGGTATGTTGCTCTGACTGTTTTGCACAGGTTCCTGGGTTCCAGACTTGGCAGTGATATGTTTGGTGGTAACACGGCATTTTATTCTAGCAACTTTCCAACATTATACAAGCAATGTTAAAAATGTGTCCCTGATTTTTGGGCTTTTGTCCCCCCCCCCCCAATAAATGTTTGCTTCCAGATTTCGTGTGCTGCAAAGTTCAGAGATACAGCTGAGTGCAGAGTAGATTGTACAAGGAGCTGAGGAGCTGCAGGGGAACAAAAGATTAATGCCGCTTATGTGAAGTCTGCTTGTGTTGTTAATAGCACAACAGGTAGTGTACATGCTTTTGATGCAGAAGTCTGTGGGTTCTACTCCCGCAGTAGGCAGATGCATTGCTGATACTTTACTGTGTTGTAAAGGGGGGTGGATGCTGCAGTGCTTTTTGGCAAAGATAACCAGGAACGATCAACCTGTCAGTTTCCCATCCATTCCCTATTTCAATATTATTAGCTTATTTTGTAATGCAACATAAGCAATGTACTCCTCAAGGACAACAGGCACTTTATTTGTAGATGAAACAATGAAATATATAAAGTTGTTTGCTAGCAGCAACCTCTTCATTAGTTACAGATTTCTTTACTGTGGAATTATTTAGATGACTTTTACTACTTCAGAGATTGTGCATATTTACTGATATTGGTGAAATGTAGACGTCTAAGTAGACTTTTATAATGGAAATGTTCTGAACTGGGCAGTTTTGTCATTACTGGTGCATGCATTGTGTTTCCTTGTTTACTGGAAAAATGTTCAAAACAATAAATTTAGAACGCCCTCTAAGAACTGTACTGTATTGTACAAGGAATATAATTTAATACAATCAGGAAGGTGTATCAAAGAGCACGTGTATGTTTCATGTGCAAGAGGCCTATGATTTGAAAACAGCCCAAACAATCTTTATCTGCCACTGGCAAAATGTATTTTCTTCGAATGTGGATTTCAATGCTGTTTCAATGAATGCGAGTTTCAAAGGCAGAGAAGTTTTAATGCAAAGTCTATTTTCATTGTGAGACTGCATTGCTTTATTTAGCAGATATTTATTAGTGTTTGTGCTGTAAAATGCAAAATAAAACTTTCAAATGAAATCCAAATCAATGCAGAAGAAAAGCAGTATGCACATTAGTAGTTGTTTTTTCTTCTTTCAGCTTTTCCCGGTTAGGGGTCATAGGTTCATAGGTTCATACTAGGCTATCTGCTCTAGGGCATTTATAAGCCTAGCCAGAGTGTGTGTGGCTTTCACCACCCCTTAGGATGAGAATACTATACCCATTAGTTTGCTGTGCCTCTGTCCAGCAGTGATACAGAGATGATTCCCGGGGTAAACCTACGATCTCCCATCCACTCGTCAAGATTTCTCTTGAACAGAGTCAGTGAGGGGCTCTGCCTCACATGGACTGGGATTCTGTTCCATAGTGTAGGGAGTCTCTGGGTGATGAATCTGTCCCTCCAGCACGTCCTATTTATATCCGTGTTGAGGTTTAAGTCTCTTGTTCTCGTGGTTCTGGTGGATTTGGATTTTTTGAGGTGGAGCATGTCCATTAATTCTGGGTTGGACATGGCCTTGTATGTCAGGCACAGATCACCTCTGAGCAGACGGTATGCGACTGAATAGAGCTGGAGTTTCTTCAGTCGGGCATCGTATGACATATGTTTGAGCACCTTTATCCTTTTGGTGAGGAACTTTTGGGGTCTTTCCAACTGCTGCAGGTGTCGGGTAAGGTACATTCCGAATGAGGCGTTGTACTCAATCATTGGTCTGATAAGTGAAGAGTACAGGGGTACAATGACCTCTCCTGATCTGGATGTGAATCCCTTCATGATCAGGTGGGCAATGTAGAAGGTCTTCCTAACCACTTTGGCAATGTGAGTGTCAAAAGAGAGGTTACTGTCAACTTGGGTCCCCAGGTCCCTGATAACTTCTTCCGTGTTTAATGGATTACCACCCATGTGGTAATTAGGGGTTACCTTGTTTTTCCCAAAGGGTATGACTATACACTTTTTGGCATTTAGCTTAAGGCCATGGCTCTGGCACCAGTTATCCATTTCTATGAGACCTTTCTGGAGGATGTCTGTGTCTGATGGAGTGTCAATTATGGTGCCCAGTTTGCAGTCATCTGCAAATTTTGTCAGCCACAATCCCCCTATGTTTGCCTGCACTTCAGAAAAATAAATGCAGAACAAGAGGGGGCCCAGGACTGAGCCCTGTGGGACACCGCTCGTGACCGGCTTAGAGTCTGACATGGCACCAGCAACTCTAACCCTGTGTGTTCTGTCCTTGAGCCAGTTTGCAACCCATCTTGTGACATATGGGTTTACATCTAAGCTGGTGAGCTTTTCTATGATGCCCGAGTGGGGTATTGTGTCGAACGCTTTTGCTAGGTCAAGGTAGGCTGTGTGAACTGCCTTACCCTCATCAATGGCCTTAGTGACTGTTTCGAAAAAGTCGACCAAGTTCAAGAGGCAGGATCTGCCCTTGACAAAGCCAAATTGGGTAGGATCCAGTGTCTGTAGGTCCCCAATGTCTTTATTTATGAGTTCCATTATGTTCCTCTCCATAGCTTTGCAGACAAGGCTTGTCAAGCTTATGGGGCGGTAATTTCTAGGGTCCGTAGAAGCACCGCCTTTGTGGAGTGGGACCACAGTTGCCGTACGCCATTCTTTGGGTACGTATCCTGTAGTAAGGCTAAGATTAAACAGCAGCCTTATGTGTGGGTTTAGTTCCTCATTGAGTTCATATAGCACACAGCCGGGGACACCGTCCGGTCCCATTGATGCTGTGTTTTTTGCTTTAGAGCGCGCAGCTCTCACCTGGGCATCTGAGATGTTTGGGAGGCTAGACTCTGGTGGGATAGATATTTCTCCTTTTGGGGGGAGAAATTTGCACTGAACCTGTCTGCCAGTATGTTGGCAATGTCTGTGGGTTCAGTGATTTTTTTATCATTTTGGACTAATTCTGAGCATATCTGGGAGTTTCCACCCAGGTTTCTAACATAGCTAAAGAAGGCTTTATGATTGTCTTTTGTGTCATTAGCGATTTTTCTCTCAAAGTTGGCCTTGGATGATTTTATGAGTGATCGTAGTTTTTTGCTAGTATTGATCAGAGATGCCTTCCCATTTACGGATTTTGCTCTGTCATGTAGTAGCTTTCTCCTCTTGTTGTAGAGTTTGTTTATGGCTGGAGTCCACCAGACCGGGCGCCTGCCTTTGGTGGAAAGGGTCTTGATTTTATTAGGGATTGCTTGATCCATACATTCCTGGAGGTGCTCGTAGAAGGCATTTGTAAGGGTTTCAGCAGCGTGGGTTGTGGTTTCCACTGGCTCGGGGGCCTTGAAGGATACCAGTCTTAAGAAGTGTGAAGTTTGCTTTTGAGAAGTTCTTCACTGTGGTCTTTTTTGCTGGGGGTGGGGGCGGGATGTGGATCTCCAGTGAGATTAATTTATGGTCTGATCTCACCAATGAGGGATATACTTCCGGTGTGGAGCATTTTGTCCCCATGTTTGTGATGATCAGGTCTAGTATATTTTCTCCTCTTGTGGGAATGGTGACTAGTTGTTCCATAGCATTTGAGTTTATGAACTCAAGGAACCTTTGGGCTAGGGTGTTGGGGCTTGAGTAATGTTCCCAGTCTATGTTTGGGTAGTTGAAGTCACCCAATATGATGGTGTTTGGAGAGACATTCATACTCTCCAGTGTCTTCAGGAAGGCTGTGTGGGTTTCCTGGGTTTGAGAAGGTGGTCTGTAGCATGTTACAAACTGTAGGGCAGTTTTACCTATGGTTAATTGCACCTGGATGGTCTCCGATGCTTCGTGCGTTGTCACTAACCTGGAGGTGTGGGTATCCTTTATGAATATGGATACTCCCCCTCCTTTTGTGGTTCGGTCCGGATTTTGGGGCCGGAACTCATGATATGAGGTATAACCTGATAGTGCTGGGGTGCTCTCAGGAGCCTTGAACCAGGTTTCAGTCACAGCACAGACATCGATGTTCTCCATACTGAGGAGGGCTTCGAGGCGTGCATCTTGAGGTTTAGACTTCTGGCATTGAGCAGTATTACCCTTAGTTTTTCTCCATTTTTGTTTTCTAGGGCGGTAGGTTTATCATTTGAGCCTTGCCTAAAAAAGGCACTATGGGGGTGGCAAGAGCCTTTGCCAATATCCGGAAGCCCAGGGGTGACAGGTGCAAGCCGTCCCTTGCAAAGCAGCGTGGCTTGTCAAGCATGTCATCCCAGGCAGACAGACATTGGATCCCCTTAGAATTACACCAGTAATTAAGCCAATTATTAAAGCTGATCATTTTATCTCTGTATTGTGGCATCATTCTTGGTGAGGGTAGGATACTGCTCAGGATCATACCGGCCTGGGCTACATAACCTGAGAGCTCCTCTATGTCTCTTTTCATGTAGTCCAGGGAGGTACGTCTCAGGTCGTTCACACCGGCATGGACAATGACTGAGTCATACTTGTACTTGCTGTGGAGTGACCTGAGTGCTTGTGTTATGTGGCGGATTCTAGCGCCTGACAGGCAGCTTACTGTGATCTTTTCCTTGTTCAGTCTGGTGAGTGGGACGTCAGTGTGTCTGACTATGGAGTCACCTATAACAAGTGTGTCTGGCATTGTGTTTGGCCTTAAGGGCTGTGACTGTTTAGCGCACTGACTTTGAGAACTATGTGTTGCATGTCTTATGTCTTGAGGTGGCAGTTGCTTGGGTGTCTGCTTTGGAGGCCTCTGTAGTTTTGGTAGATTTTTGATCAGTGCCTCAGAGTATGTCTGTGTGTTTATGTGTTTGTTTTGCAGTTGTGATAATTCTATGTGAAACTGGGTTTGTGGTGTGCGTGGTTTCCTTCTCCTCCTGTCTGGTCTTGCCAGTCCTGAGTTGAGAGAGCTCAGCCTTCAGTTTGGCTATATAGTTGCATCTCTCACATGTGTTTGTGTTTTGTGAGAGAAGGAGTGGGTTGTCTGTGTACATGAGGCAATTGTAACATTGCCTCAAGATGCCCAGATTCACCAGCTGAACAGGAGAGGACGCTAGCAACTGACCCTTCGACATGCTAGAAAAAGTAAAAAAAGTTTGCTGTGTAACTGAGTCAGAAGGGACCTATAGGGAAATGGGTACTCAAGGGGATTCTAGGCTAATGTAGTACTTTGTTTAGTATACAAGTACTTTACCTATATAAAAATGCTTTAGGAGCAAGTGCTGAGCTTTTGAGATAGAGAAGAGACTGTTTAGATTGCAAGTAGAGAAGTTCTAAGGGAAAAATTGAAAAGCAGACTTTACGGAGCCAGAAATAATTTAACCTTGTTTAACCAGCTCTGCCCGATGGTGCTCTATGGGCAACTCTGCGCTAAATCACGCAAAAGCGTGCTAAAGCGGGCTTTATAGCAGGGGGTTGAAAAGAGCTAGGAATTGACCCAAAATGGCCAATAGACTACAAGTTTCTGGCTGGAACCACTGCTCTAGGGACAAATAGGCTGCTCAGTGCTCCCCACTCCCACTGGTGAACAAAGAAGCTTCCCTTTATCCAAATAAGGATATGGAATAGCACAGGAACCAAGCCAAAGCCCAGAGATCAGCAAACTCTGAAGACTGGACTATTCTAGTTCAGTAAGGCGGGAAAACAAGATTTTTTTGCAGAAAACAGAGGAAAAACAGACAGTAAATGCTATAAATGCTTTTAAACGGCTAGCGCACTTGAGTGTGTTAGCCTACAGGTAAAATTAAACAACAAATAACTTTTTTAAAAGTGCAAAACAGTTAATCAACATAAAAACAGTTTAAATAGAATGCAGAGCTGTATAAACAGGCGAAAATGCAGTCGCTAAGCAGTAAATAATCAAAAAGCCAGAAAAAAATACTTAAATCAGAAAAAAGTCACTCTTTTGCTCTCTGCTGCTTGTAGAACTCTGCAGGACACCACGAGGAGCTGTGCTGAGTTGAATACAAGCGAAAAAGCACGCTAAAGCGGGCTTTATTACAGGGGCTGAAAAGAGCTAGGAATTGACCCAAAATGGCCAATAGACTACAAGTTTCTGGCTGGAACCACTCCTCTAGAGACAAACAGGCCGCTCAGTGCTCCCCACTCCCACTGGTGAACAAAGACGCTTCCTTTTATCCAAATAAGGATATGGAATAGCACAGGAACCAAGACAAAGCCCAGAGGTCAGCAAACTCTGAAGACTGGACTATTCTAGTTCAGTAAGGCGGGAAAACAAGATTTTTTTTTTTCTTTTTTGCAGAAAACAGAAGAAAAACAGACAGTAAATGCTATAAATGCTTTTAAGCGGCTAGCGCACTTGAGTGTGTTAGCCTACAGGTAAAATTAAGCATCAACTAACTTTTTAAAAGTGCAAAACAGTTAATCAACACAAAAACAGTTCAAATAGAATGCAGAGCTGTATAAACAGGCTAAAATGCATTCGCTAAGCAGTAAATAATCAGAAAGCCAGAAAAAAATACTTAAACCAGTTATAGCAAATACAGTTATAACAAATGCTCTGAAATATACTGTATATTTCCAAAATGTTTGAGAAGGACAGTCAGAACACAAGAAGGTTCAGGCGAAAGAGAAAAAAAAGTCCCGTTTTACTTTTTGAAAGGGAAAAAGGAGGAACAGAAGGCCTTATCAAATGTTCTTTCTGTATTAAGCAGAATGAGCTAATGACACTAGACTGGGAGGTGTCTCACAGTAGGGGCGGGCAACTGCAAAGCCACCAAGTATAAGAGCAAAACACCAACAGGGTGGGACAAAATAGCCTACAGACAGCAAGCACTAGAGGGACAAATGAAAGTTTTTAAACAGATAAGGATTTGTGAAGATACTGAATAGACAACGTGCTTTATATATATTAAATTGTAAAAACAGTAATCTGTAAAAATAATAAAAAAAAAATCAAGATACTTATATTTTGTAGCTCAGTCGCAGTCAACAACCTCTCTAGTCTGCACTGTGTGCAAAAGAGAAACCTTTTTTTTTTTTTTTTTTTACAAGAACACAAAAGAACCAGCCCCCACTAGCCAAGAGATAATTACACAGAGGAGATGTTTCAGTTTACACAATAGCCTACAGACAGCAAGCACTAGAGACAAATGAAAGTTTTTATACAGATAAGGATTTGTGAAGATACTGAATAGACAAAGTGCTTTATATATATTAAATTGTAAAAACAGTAATCTGTAAAAATAATCAAAAAAAATCAAGATACTTATATTTTGTAGCTCAGCTGCAGTCAACAACCTCTCTAGTCTGCACTGTCCTTACAGCAGAACTCTGGTCCGCTAATGACTGGCAGTAGATTTTTACGGTGCCGAGGTGCCAGCTCGCCGCCCAACCTTCAACAAAGGCACACCCATTTCACGCATGTCTTTCGAACGCTACTCGACCGCAGGGAGGACATGCAGACTCCACACAGAAGGCGCACCAGCCGAGAATCGAACGGGAGAACCTCTTGCTGTGAGGCAACAAGTGTTTATGGTAAATGGGGCGAAATAACCAAGGAATGGGGCACTGGAATGGCTGCAGGGTAGAGGCTCTATTCAATCATGATTTTGTGAGGGGGGGGGGCAGCAAACTCAAGACAGCTCTGGCTAAACCATACCTCTCAACTGTCCAGATTTTTGCAGAATGAATAGATTTTTGCTTCTTATTTTTGGTTTGTTTCTCATAAAATTTGTGGTTTTCTGGCAAATCATTTAGGAATGAAGTCACTAAATAATGACAGAGATTAAGTTTCAGACATCGTAACAACCTTCAGAAATATGCATGCTAAAGCAAGACCTGTTATTCTATCAAATGTCTTAAGTTTATACAAGAGCAATTTTTAGTACTGTTTGTATGCTCCCCCAATACATTTGGCCTTGTCCAGATTTCCAGCATTAACAGGTTGAGAGGTACGTGCAAATAAATCGCTTTACAGAATTAGGAATATCCAAACCTCTCAACTGACCCCAATTTGGGCTCAAAATGTTGCTCTCCCCCAATAATCCCTCCGCAAAATAGCAATTTAAGAAGAAAACGTGGAGGGTTTACAATTATAAATAATGGTAATGATCAGTGTTAGATTACTTTTATTTCTGAAATGCATGTAGATTCTCTAATTCTGTCAGTTGCTCAAGTTAACAGTACTAATATTAAAAAGGTGTCCCTTCTTTGACAAGTTCCCAGCTGTATTGTGTGGCAATTTTATATTTTTGCATTACATATTTGATCCGTTTTTCATAAAATTGTGGTTTTCTGTCAAATTAGTGGCAAATCATTAAAGACTGAAGTTAGAAAATAATGGCAGACATTTGAGTTTCAGATTTCATACCCTTCAGACAATTTATACTAATGCAAAACCTACTACTATTCTATTATCTTTCTAAGTTTATAACAGCAATATTTAAAAATTGCCCTTATTTTTGGGCCTGTGTCCCACTTCCATTTATGGCTTTGTCCAGATTTCTTGCTCTGAGGTTGAGAGGTATGAGTGTCAGAGCCATCCCCGTCAGCCAGAGACATTTCAAATTGTGACATACGTGTTGCACCCCACTCCCCCATGTAGTGACTCTCGATGTGTCCAAGCAAGACAAGGAGCAGTTATGCAGTGTAAGTGTGCAGAGTATTCGCCCATCCAAGGGGCACACAAGTACGGCAGTGGCTTTTCATCTGTCCTTGATTTTGCAGAATGTTCTGGTTTTCTGTCATATTTTTACACTGTTGATTTATGCTTCTTATTATTCAGAAAATGCATGATGTTGCAGTGCCCTGTTGCTCTGTGTTTAGGTAGCAATGCTTTAATGACCATTAGGTAAGCTTGTCGGAGATTGTAAGATGCAAGTAAGTTTTAATAATCATACTGTTAAAGAATTACCAATCCTGAAAGCCTTTTTTGTTGCCATGCAGAGAACATTTACATAACTTGTTTGTTTTTTTGGCTTTTCCCAGTTAGGGGTCGCCACAGTGGAACTTAGGTCTGCTAATGATTGGCAGATTTTTTTTTATGATGCCGAGTTGCCAGCCCGACGCCCAACCTTCAGCGAAGGCACGCCCATTCATGCATGTCTTTCGGAGGCCACTCGACTGCGGGGAGGACATGCAGAATCCACAAAGAAGGCACTCCAGCCGAGAATCAAACAGGAGAACCTCTTGCTGTGAGGCAACAACGCTACCACTGTACCACCACGGCTTCAGAATATTTAAATAACTAGATAACATATAAGCTTTGGGTAATAAAATGCATATGACAGTATTTGTAATAAAGGACAGGATTACAGTACTTTCAGAAGCTCATTACATTTTGTTGGAGACTTGCAGTCATCTTTGCAGGCTTTACCCATAAACTAAACAGATTGCTAATCTATTATGTGTGGTCCATAACTTGTGCAGTTTAAGCAATTTATCTTGAGCTTGTTTCTTGTTTGCTGTTTATGTTTTACTTTGATCATGTCTTCCCCATGAAACAAGTAAATAGTTGTTGTCAGGCAGCAGTTCTTTTTTGGATCAGAAACATTTTTATAAGTGGGGGTATCACACATTGCTACTTCCAGCATGTTAATTGGTAATTTTATAAAGCTGAATATAAATTATAATTGGGGTTGCACTGCAAGGAGAAGTGGTTTGACTTGAGTGCTGCTTGTTTTTTTTTTATACTTGATTTTGACTGGCATTCCAGTAATGGATTTAAAAAGTAATTTATTTTTTCATGCCTCAAAACCTTTGTGTTTCCATTTAGATATTAAACAAACTGTCATGTAGCCAAAGCATTGAAATATTTTTTTTTCTTCTGCACTTCATTTTGTCTTGACTAGACTCTCGTAATAGCGGTTTGGCACCTAGTGCATCGTATTTAAAGTTCCAGTTGTTTTGGTTTTGAGCATAGCTCCACCTCTTTCTAGCTGGCCCAACCCCTTCCCATTGGCTCCACCCACTCAGCTGCCTTCTGCAGCCCCCCTTTAATTTGAAGTCACCAGCCGCCACCGACACGCACACACATTATATAGATATATCTATATATACACACACACAGAAATTAAATATATATAACACACACAAATGCATATATAAATATAAAGTAGATGTACATATATATATATATATATATATATATATATATATATATATGCACACACACACATATATATATATATATATATATATATATATACACATACACATACATACACATATCTATATATATATATATATATATATATATATATATATATATACACACACACACACAGAAATTAAATATATATAACACACACAAATACATATATAAATATAGAGTATATGTACATATATGTATATATATATATATATATATATACACACACTATATATATATATATATATATATATATATATATATATATATATATACACACACACACACACCCACACACACATATATACACACACCCACACACATATATATATATATATATATATATATATATATACACACACATACATATATATATATATTACACATACATACACACACACACACACACGTATTTAGATATATATATACATACACACACGTGTATGTATGTATATATGTATATATATATATATATATATATATATATATATATATATATATATATATATATACACATACATACATACACACACACACACACACACACACACACACACACACACACACACACACACACACACACACACACACACACACACACATCTATATCATCAACCTTGATCCAGCACTCACGCATGTATCCAAAGTAGATGGAAATAAAATACAGAAAGCCGTGTTTGGAATAAAGGCTTTATTCAGCCTCTCAGTCTGCCCCACAGACCGGTTTCGCTTATCCTAAGCGTCATCAGTGTGTCATAGCGCCAATACAACAGATATATAGTACTGCTCCCTCTATTTATTAAAGAGGCAGTATCAATTTTTACATGTTCAATCTACACCCTATCTCCATTAACAATTCTATAATATTACTTCAGTAACTACTGAAAAATGAATGATATATTTCCCTCACTGTTTTTAAATTAAATAAAAGTTATATATATGATAACTAAATATGCTCTTTTAATTAATACTATATCTAGTGTATATAACTATTATAGTGTATGTCTATGTGCATATTATTCAGACTAGACTAAAATAGTGCCAGTTGTAAACTATGTATCCGTATGATTGATTGGAAGGTATCACCCTTATTCTTAAATTATGTAACTAGAACTAACTATAATATATAAGGGAACCTCAATTACCATTGCTCATTTAAGTCTGGCTTAAATAAAGCCCCCAGATTTATAATCCATCTTCGCTCCTTGGTCGTCAAGACTTTATGCTTATCTTGCTCAAGTATTATTGTATCTGCAACCTTGTCTATCCCTACAAATACAAAATGTGCTTTAGGATGAAGTAAAATATGTTTATATAAGGCACTTCTAGTCCTATTGCATTTGATATCACTTAAATGGATGGTTATTCTTTGTTTTAATTTACACGACGTCTGTCCTATATAGAATGCGCCGCATTGGCATATAGCCATGTAGACCACCCATGATGAAGTACAAGTCACTAAACATTCAATATCATGCACTTTACTAGTATTTATAGAAGTAAATGATGTAGTTTTAGACATCAACTTACAGTATTTACAGTGACCACAGTAAGTACTTCCCTTGATTTCGGAACTGCTATCTTTAGCTACCATTCCTTTCTTATAAGTTGACAAAATTTTCCTTTTCTATATCCAAATTGGCATCTACTCTCTAAAATTGTTGACAAGAATGGATCATCAAGTAATATAGTCCAGTATTTTTCCACTATCTGCCTTATTTTGTCAGTGTTAGTTGCATATGTGGTTATAAACCTGATTGCAGTAGACTTATGATCTTTTGTATCTTTTTGCTGTTGTAGCAACTCTTTCCTGTCCATTTTTTGTACCTTGCTTTTAGCCTCTTCAGTATTATTAATTTGGTATCCCCTAGCTCTGAATCTATTATATAAATCATATTCATGTTTAACATATTCCCTTTTCTGTGGAACATATTCTTTTAGCTCTTTGAAATTGTGACTTGGGTATATTTCTGATTGTGTGTGGAGGGTGGCAACTTTGGAAATGTAAAAATGAGTTCTTCGAAAATGGTTTTCGATGTAGTGTTGTAACCACTGTACCATCCAATAATTTAGTTAAATTTACATCCAAAAATCCACTGTAAACAAAATCAAGTTTACCAGTGAATATAATCCCATACC
>NC_056734.1:1014657768-1014660085 GCF_019279795.1 Protopterus annectens | reverse complement strand
CTATGCAATTACAAGACAGGATTACACATGTACAGGGATACTACAGTGCAATGAGTGTATGTGGAGAGGGAGGTTCCATCAGTAGGCTATGTACTAACAGGTCACACACCAGGGTGTACATGTTAACAGGCGGTTAGTATGCCCATCTACACTGCTTTGAGTGGATGGGAGAGAGAGGGCATTAACATTCCACTATGGTAACATACAGCCTCACTCCAGGAACCGGACAGCTATACACACACACACACACACACACACACACACACACACACACACACACACACACACCGGCATTCACAAAGATATACACCTATGTCACACACATACAGACACTTTACATGTGTGTGGTTTAACCACCTGCCTATGGCTTTCTTTCTACACTTCACTCTGTACTGGTGTCACCAACAGTGTTCAGGAGAGTGATAACATGTGGGATGTATTCCCAACCATACGTGACATATAGGGACACACACCCACACGTGCCAGTACTGTGAATCAAACACATGGCTATCTCATGATAGGTACTACAGCAGTACAGCACTACCACATCCAGTACAATGCTTACTGACTCTTTCCTATGACAACTGTGCTGATATATGCACAATATATGCACAGGGGAGATATTACTGTTACAGGTGTCATGGGGTTTGCCTTCGGTGTCACCCTTACAGCATTCTACATTGTCTGTCTTCCACTTCAATTAACAAAACCTGACCTTAGCAGGTACACAGGTTATTGTAGGACTGGTTGTAACACACCAGTGAGATGTCCTCAGTAATCATTCATCTGCAAAGAAGCCCCACCACTTAGTAGTCATGTCCAAACATCCATCCATACCTCATGTACGGCTTACTGTACTTAGAGCATATCACCATATACAGTTGGCAATGCTGAGGCTGTATTGCAACAGCATGATGTACTAAGACAACAGTCACCTTCAGACATCAGACACTGCACACACATGGAATCTACACAAACAGCAATACATGTACACATTAGCGGTCTACATCAGTACATGCACTAGCAGGTCAAGAGGATACATTCCACACCTTCCCCACGCCATGTGTGAAACATAGCCAAGTATCTGTGGTTTGTAAACATCTCACCCCAGCATGTACTGGCTATTGTGGTACTAAGGCTAATGTCCAGACAGCACACAGCATGCATGGCTTGCAATTGTTGACATGGGGTATAGGTAGGAGCTGTGGCCACACATGGCTGTACATGTCATGAGCATATCACCTGTGACTACTCAGGAACATACAGTGCAGAGTTGGATTTCCCTGAGTCTGTCAATACAGGCCTTGTGTAGGTCCTATGGTCCTGTTATTTGGGTATGTTTGTAGGCATTGCAATAGGTGGATATGTCTAAAGACATACATGCCACATGGGGTGTTGTATGATATGATAGGTGTCATGGGTGACCAGTAGAGAGGGGATATTACCTCTGTCAACATAGATATCGAACCTTATTTACTGTTAGTATGCTATCTGCCATGTGCATGTGTGTGTAATGCCTGTAGCCACCTGTATGTAGAAAGGTAAATGAAAGCTATGGTAATGTAATATATGTTGTATAAGTGTGGTATGTACATATCCAGGACAGGTATGGTTAGGTCATATCCAATCATGAGGGTGTTGGTTATTGGTGTACAGCAACAGTCGACCGTGTTAATACTGACAAAATCCGAGGGACCCTGGTATGTGTACAACTGGTAATATATGTTGTATGAGTGTAGGATGTACATATCCAGGGCAGGTACGGTTAGGTCATATCCAACCATGAGGATGTTGGTTACTGGTATACAGCAACAGTCAACCGTGTTAATGCTGACAACATCTGATGGACCCTGGTATGTGTACAACTGAGCAGGTTACAAACAGTGGTATTATTGCATTGCATAACACATTATACAGCTGTGTCTGTACATGGGTACATTGCACAGTTGATGTAGGCCTAGGTACAGTCCGCCAATCGAGAGTTATCTGGTGGCCTACCATAATATGTCATACCACATATGGATGTGTGTTGGTAATCTGGGAACAAGGTGGTGGATGTATATGTGGATACAACCTAGAATGCAGCATTTGCCACTGTCACCTGTACCTGACTCATCTGTGATGTGTTATGTCAGACTAGTGGTCCTTACATGTGAGTAGCCGTTATGAATATGTGTACACCACCACCTGGTATGGTCCATACCACTGTTATGGCTCACATATCTGGATTTGAGTTATATGGTGGTAGTGCAATTGTGCACTACAGAGCCTTCAGCCAGGTGTTCCTCACTGCACAGATGTCAGTATTCCCCATTAT
>NC_056734.1:1014647768-1014652768 GCF_019279795.1 Protopterus annectens | reverse complement strand
ATGCTATCAATGCAGGTGCAGGGTCAACCTGCTGACTATAAGCAGGTTCTGCCACACCAGGCCAGTATTGGCATATCGAAGGATAACAGTCTGCGTGCACAACATGTGCCAGCCAAACCAGGTACATCTCTACATGTCACTGTACATTATTGTGGGACATGCACATACCAGGCAATGTCCATGTCAAGGACTATCAAACAATGACATGGCATGCATTGCAAAGCTATGGCCATACACAACGGTAACCAGGATGTCAGGGCAGTTCATACAATACCCATCTGTTTGGGACATTGCAGACACTACTCCCCTGTATCACACCGCACACCATTGTCGGGTGGCATGATGCCAAGGATTACCCCTCACCCAGCCTTGTACAGCCATCTTGTACAGCCAACCACTACACACCCATGAAGCAATGCACACATGCATGTCAGTACTGGCACATTGTGTCTGCGTGTGGGGTATGATTCTCCCAACCACAGTCACTCCCAGTATAACTCCCATTGGCATACACGTTCACATGCCCTAGCCCATAGAACCTCTGGATATCCCCTATGGTGCATGTAGCACCTGTGCATTACTGCAGTGTGGCAAACTAAGTAGTTAGGGAGTGTATTTGTGGGCCTGGCAAAGAGTGTCAATGTGAGTCCATTAGAGAGTGTGGTTGTGTTGACAATGACATCCGTTCATGTGGACAGCCATGTGTGCTACACCTAATGTATGTCTACTATATCTCTGTTGCAAATGTCACTCACCAACACACATATATGTTCTTACAGCACACCAACATGTCAGATTTGTGGCACATGGAGTAACTGCATGCACTTGTAATAGCAATGACTAGTCAGTCAGGGGTTTGTCCCATGTACTGGTAGGTGTGTGACAGACGATGCTTAGGTTTTAGTCTCCAAGCCCTTCTCTGATGTACTTTGCCTCTGTCTGTCCCTCCCACACACTCTCTGGTGGATGTGGAGGTGTACACGTGCTCAGCAGCAGTTTGTGTATTGTAAGTGATGGTCATGATCAGGTGATGGCCTCTGCACCTATTGCAGTCCTCCTCTAGCTGATTGCATGTGGAACAGCTGTGATGATGTTCCCATAGCCATTTGCATGAAAAACACAGTACAATAGCTAAGAACATCATGTTGGTGTTTGCCCATGACAGTCGCTGTGAGTGGTACCTGGATCTGGTGTTTGGAAACTGCATCACAGATGATATCTGGATGATATCTGGATGTTCCTCAAACAACATACACAGTGGGAAAAAGCCTAAAGACAGGAGGGTGATGTGCCAGACATGACTACAGCATGTAAGTGTAGCTATGCTTCATTAAGACTACTGTCTGTTTAATAAGTTGTGTGTGGTAATGGCTATTCTGCATGTTTTACAACTGACAAGACAGTGCTCTGTTCATGAGGGACCCCCATTTGTAGGGTCATCTGTGGACTGGTCAGTGTGTGGAACCATTTGTTTCCTGTGTTACTTACTGAAAACACATCTGTGAAGAGCAGGAGCATAGTGTGAGGATTGCACCCAGCACATGGTGATAGTGATGAGTTACTGCCATCACATCCCTGACTGGACATATGTCACATGACACAGTGGTATGACAGGCACTGTCTGGGGTTCTCAATGATATGCCAATAATAGACCACTATTCATAGCTGCAGTCACTAGTCTTCTACACTTTGTACAGATGTCATGCAGTATATATGCATGTGTTGTGCTCCCTCTGCAAATGTATACCATCTGTTGTGCTGGGTTGCTGGTCATATCTATGCATGCTGTTGTAAGTAATCCCAAATGCTGTTGACTATTACTATAGCAATAACCCACGCCTGGGTGTGGGTAATGCTATTATTGCTAATACTCATGACATTATTTAAGAAAAGAAACTATTACTTTTCTTAAATAATGGCATAGTATAATGCCTGTTTACTGCCCTTCCGCAGATGTCTGGCATCAGCGGCAGTTCTGATGTACTGCGTGCCTGCGCAGTACATCAGAAAAAGCAACGGAGAAAGCAAGATCTCTGTTGCTTTTTAGTGTTTTAGCTATGTTAAATGAGTTTAACATGCGGACATCTCCGTTGCTTATTTGTTAAACTCATTTAACATAGCTAAGATCTTTCTTTCTCCGTTGCTTGAGATTCTCCTCGCTATGTTAAATGGGTTTAACATAGCGAGACAGCTTTAAAATAAGCAATGGAGATCTCCTGCTTATTTTAAAGCTGTCTCGCTATGTTAAACCCATTTAACATACTAATGGAAAAAGTCCGGCCTTTTTCCATTAGTATAACTCGATTTACAACGGGCATGCTGGCCAATCAGCATGCACGTTTTGGGGGGATCATGGTATAATAAGCCATATCTGTGTTTAAACTGCAACACCATAGGCTGTATGGGTTTGGAGGTCCCGGCAGAACCTCCTGTCCCACTTCAGCTGGCCATGACACCAGGCTCCAGCACATCTGGGGCCCAGCCTTGGACCTCCACCTCTGTTGGCTCTGCACCACCTTCTGGTGGTACCGCCACTGAGGATGGGGCTTGTCCCCCCCTAGGAGCAGGTCCAGACAGGAACATTTCTACTGTTGTACAGTCCTGGACGTGGTGCATAGGGGGCTCAATAAGGGGTTTTGAGGCCAGATACACCAGCTCAAGGGCAGAGTTGTCACATTTATAGGGTGAGGCTGCCCCTCCTAGACAGCCCCCAGCACTGCCACCTTTGCAGCTGTTTTGGTGCAGTGGAGGCTGCCCATGGCTGGGGACCTCCGTCCCACTGTTTCCATCTGGGGACTCATGGGCTTGTGAATGCCGATCATCCCTCCCTGTCTATGGTGTATCCCCCCACATGTGTTATATACCGACCCTGTATGCTGTCTTGTCTGTCATCCTACCCTACCTATCCTCCACAGGCATACCTACTCTCCTTCCCCCACATCCCACTCTCACCCATACAGAAACATAAGGCCAATCGGTTCCTAGAACAACATTTGCCCCATACATAGCTGTCCATTTCACACATGTGTCCACTGGAACATGTAACCCTTTTAATATGCATCACAACATACTTCAGTTGTCCTCACCCCTGTCTTTCAGGTGCACAATCCTAGTATGCACATGACTTCTAAATGTTCCAGGTACATGTGATGCGGACGACTCCATTGTACACACAACACTACTGGTCCCTCTGTGGTTACCCCATTTACCTTTATCATGATAATGATGTCATACGCAGCACCTTGCAAGAGTACTGTTCTCACATAATGATTGGACAGGAACTGTTGTGTTAATGTAAATAACATTCACAGAGTGATGTATACGGCCAATGTACAAATGTTTGCGTGTATGAATGACACATGTCTGTCTTAGGGAGTCTTGATATTACATAGGACAACACCACTACATAATACAGGCATCACTGGTGTTTCCCTTTTCATTCGTTTGTAATGCTTTGTTGTCACATGGGATGTTGCTGATATATCTCTATATATATGTATCTATATGCTGGACATAAACAATCACACATACATCTACATGATGGAATACATTTCCTATACTATTGAATGACTGTGCTGATGATATGTTTTTGATAAGGTCCGATGTCTGTATATCTGCCATGGCTTATTGGTAAATCACAATAGCTGTGTGTGTAGTTGTTTCGAGCCTTGCAGAGGCCGTTTATTTTGTTGCAGGGCAGAACAAGGCCATTGGATACAGAGTGATTAAGGCACATTAAAGCAGTTGTGAGCGGGTGTGCGTGGTTTAGTGCAGTGCTAAGCAATGCTAACCTCTGGTTACAGATTCTTACACTCGGTTAGACTCTACATTGCTTTACCAGTGTAATACTCGCATACTGGCGGCCAAACAGGCTTACACCCACTTGCTCCCGGACTTACAAATGCACTGCATTTGGTGTTTGCATGTGACACTCACACCCCTGGGTGGAAGTGAGGATTATGATATTACCTTGTGATGCCTATTACATCGGATTACATGCCTACAATATTGGGAATGGCTGCCCATTAGGCATCGGCATGCCGTTCGACTTTATGGAATCTGAGGCCTGTCCAGAGTTTGATTCATATTATTGGTGTGTTCCTCTTACAATCTGCACCTACCTGGCTAATACATGGGAACGGAGACTCTTCAATAGAAACAAGTAATTGGGTTTTGGAACCCACATCCTCCAGCCGAGTCATGCTACTGCATACCTAATATTCTATCATCTTTCTAAGGTTGTCAGTGGAATATGTGCTTTCTGTCGCTATCAGACCTCTCATACGACTGGGGAAAAATACAAACTGAATCAGGGACACGGCATAACAACATCAGGGACACATTTAAATTATTGGTGCTATTAACGTGACACATTGACACACTCAGAGCATATGAATTCATGCACATTTTCTGAGGTAAATGATGTTTATGACTCTTAATTGTTGTCGTTATTCATTATGTCTAATTCACCACCTTTCCTCCAAATGTCAATAGTTTTAGGAGAGTTTAAGTGGGACAGAGTTAGAAACTGAGTCAAAATCAGGGACGTTCCTGGGAATCGGGGGACAGTTCAAAGGTATGGTCCCTATTTGTTCCCCCAATGGTTTATGGCCTGTCCAATGGATGTGCTCTTAGGGGTTGAGAGGTATGGGTGTCAGCTATGCCCATTTCGGAATATTAGTTACATCCTTGGGGTGGTCCTAATACGACTGCACCAGCCAACACCTGCACACCTAGGCCCATAATTGCATACCCATAGTTCCCCCACCTGCCACTCCTCTACAGCAGTCATCCTCACTGTGGGTGCAGGTGGGGTATAAACATACCACTACACACTGCCCACTCTTTCCGTGTCGGGGCACATGTCATACGTTGTGCCGACCCATGGGTTATCAGGCTTGCACAACCTACTGGTCCATGTACATCTACAGCCTGGTTTGATACCGGGACTGCCTCCGATCATTAATTTTTGGTGTCCCACAAGGGACGTCGATGTCTAT